>NW_026779898.1:0-65000 GCF_030144855.1 Hypanus sabinus
CTCTATCTGTGTCCTCTGGTCCTAGACTCCCCCAATACAGGAAACATCCTCTCCACATCCACTCTATCTGTGTCCTCTGGTCCTAGACTCCCCACTACAGGAAACATCCTCTCCACATCCACTCTATCAGTGTCGTCTGGTCCTAGACTCCCCCACTAGAGGAAACATCCTCCCCACATCCACTCTATCTGTGTCCTCTGGTCCTAGACTCCCCCACTATAGGAAACATCCTCTCCACATCCACTCTCTCTGTGTCCTCTGGTCCTAGACTCCCCACTACAGGAAGAATCCTCTCCACATCCACTCTATCTGTGTCCTCTGGTCCTAGACTCCCCCACTATAGGAAACATCCTCTCCACATCCTCTCTATGTGTGTCCTCTGGTCCTAGACTCCCCCATGACAGGAAACACCCTCTCCACATCCACTCTATCTGTGTACTCTGGTCCTAGACTCCCCCATTATAGGAAATATCCTTTCCAGATCCGCTCTATCTGTGGTCCTAGAGTCCCCACTGCAGTAAACATCCTCTCCACATCCACTCTATCTGTGTCCTCTGGTCCTAGACTCCCCACTACAGGAAAAATCCTCTCCACATCCACTCTATCTGTGTCCTCTGGTCCTAGACTCCACCACTATAGGAAACATCCTCTCCACATCCACTCTATCTGTGTCCCCTGGACCTAGACTCCCCTGCTATAGGAAACATCCTCTCCACATCCACTCTAACTGTGTCCTCTGGTCCTAGACTCCCCCAACTCAGGAAACATCCTCTCCACATCCACTCTGTCTGTGTCCTCTTGTCTTTGTCTCCCCCACTATAGGAAACATCCTCTTAACATCCACTCTATCTGTGTCTTCTGGTCCTAGACTCCCCCACTACAGGAAACATCCTCTCCACATCCACTCTATCTGTTTCCTCACGTCCTAGCCTCCCCACTATTGGAAACATCCTCTCCACATCCACTCTAACTGTGTCCTCTAGTCCTAGACTCCCCCACTGCTGGAAACATCCTCTCCACATCCACTCTATCTGTGTCCTCTGGTCCTAGACTCCCCCACTATAGGAAACATCCTCTCCACATCCACTCTATCTCTGTCCTCTGGTTCTAGACTCCCCCACTATAGGAAACATCCTCTCCACATCCACTCTATCTGTGTCCTCTGGTCCTAGACTCCCCACTACAGGAAACATCCTCTCCGCATCCACTCTATCTGTGTCCTCTGGTCCTAGACTCCACCACTACAGGAAACATCCTCTCCGCATCCACTCTATCTGTGTACTCTGGTCCTTGACTCCCCCACTATAGGAAACATCCTCTCCACATCCACTCTATCTGTGTCCTCTGGTCCTAGACTCCCCCACTACAGGAAAAATCCTCACCACATCCACTCTATCTGTGTCCTCTGGTCCTAGACTCCCACATTATAGGAAATATCCTTTCCACCTCCGCTTTATCTGTCCTCTTGTCCTAGACTCCCCCACTAAAGGAAACATCCTCTGCACATCCACTCTATCTCTGTCCTCTGGTCCTAGACTCCCCCACTGCAGGAAACATCCTCTCCACATCCTCTCTATCTGTGTCTTCTGGTCCTAGACTCCCACACTATAGGAAACATCTTCTGCACATCCACTCTATCTGTCCTCTTGTCCTAGACTCACCCACTACAGGAAACACCCTCTCCACATCCACTCTATCTGTGTCCTCTGGTCCTAGACTCCACCACTATAGGAAACATCCTGTCCACATCCACTCTATCTGTGTCCTCTCGTCCTAGATTCCCCCACTACAGGAAAAATCCTCTCCACATCCCCTCTAACTGTGCCCTCTCGTCCTAGACTCCCCCACGATAGGAAACATCCTCTCCACATCCACTCTGTCTGTGTCCTCTTGTGTTAGACTCCCCCACTATAGGAAACATCCTCTTCACATCCACTCTATCTGTGTCCTCTGGTCCTAGACTCCCCCACTACAGGAAACATCCTCTCAACATCCATTCTATCTGTGTCCTCTGGTCCTAGGTCCCCCACTACAGGAAACATCCTCTCCACATCCACTCTATCTGTGTCCTCTGGTCCTAGACTCCCCCACTACAGGAAACATCCTCTCCACATCCACTCTATCTGTGTTCTCTGGTCCCAGACTCCCCCACTACAGGAAACATCCTGTCCACATCCACTCTATCTGTGTCCTCTGGTCCTAGACTCCCCCACTACAGGAAACATCCTCTCCACATCCCCTCTATCTGTCCCCTCTGGTCCTAGACTCCCCCACGATAGGAAACGTCTTCTCCACATCCACTCTGTCTGTGTCCTCTTGTCTTATACTCCCCCACTATAGTTAACATCCTCTCCACATCCACTCTATCTGTGTCCTCCGGTCCTAGACTCCCCCACTACAGGAAACATCCTCTCCACATCCCCTCTATCTGTGTCCTTTCGTCCTAGACTCCCCGACTACAGGAAACATCCTCTCCACATCCCCTCTATCTGTGCACTCTGGTCCTAGACTCCCCCACGATAGGAAACATCCTCTCCACATCCACTCTGTCTGTGTCCTCTTGTCTTAGACTCCACCACTATAGGTAACACCCTCTCCACATCCACTCTATCTGTGTCGTCTGGTCCTAGACTCTACCACTATAGGAAACATCCTCTCCACATCCACTCTATCTGTGTCCTCTGGTCCTAGACTCCCCCACTATAGGAAACATCCTCTCCACATCCACTCTGTCTGTGTCCTCTGGTCCTAGACTCCCCACTACAGGTAACATCCTCTCCACATCCACTCTATCTGTGTCCTCTGGTCCTAGACTCCCCCAATACAGGAAACATCCTCTCCACCTCCACTCTATCTGTGTCCTCTGGTCCTAGACTCCACCACTATAGGAAACATCCTCTCCACATCCACTCTATCTGTGTCCCCTGGACCTAGACTCCCCTGCTATAGGAAACATCCTCTCCACATCCACTCTAACTGTGTCCTCTGGTCCTAGACTCCCCCAACTCAGGAAACATCCTCTCCACATCCACTCTGTCTGTGTCCTCTTGTCTTTGTCTCCCCCACTATAGGAAACATCCTCTTAACATCCACTCTATCTGTGTCTTCTGGTCCTAGACTCCCCCACTACAGGAAACATCCTCTCCACATCCACTCTAACTGTGTCCTCTAGTCCTAGACTCCCCCACTGCTGGAAACATCCTCTCCACATCCACTCTATCTGTGTCCTCTGGTCCTAGACTCCCCCACTATAGGAAACATCCTCTCCACATCCACTCTATCTCTGTCCTCTGGTTCTAGACTCCCCCACTATAGGAAACATCCTCTCCACATCCACTCTATCTGTGTCCTCTGGTCCTAGACTCCCCACTACAGGAAACATCCTCTCCGCATCCACTCTATCTGTGTCCTCTGGTCCTAGACTCCACCACTACAGGAAACATCCTCTCCGCATCCACTCTATCTGTGTACTCTGGTCCTTGACTCCCCCACTATAGGAAACATCCTCTCCACATCCACTCTATCTGTGTCCTCTGGTCCTAGACTCCACCACTACAGGAAACATCCTCTCCGCATCCACTCTATCTGTGTACTCTGGTCCTTGACTCCCCCACTCTAGGAAACATCCTCTCCGCATCCACTCTATCTGTGTCCTCTGGTCCTAGACTCCCCCACTACAGGAAAAATCCTCACCACATCCACTCTATCTGTGTCCTCTGGTCCTAGACTCCCACATTATAGGAAATATCCTTTCCACCTCCGCTCTATCTGTCCTCTTGTCCTAGACTCCGCCACTAAAGGAAACATCCTCTGCACATCCACTCTATCTCTGTCCTCTGGTCCTAGACTCCCCCACTGCAGGAAACATCCTCTCCACATCCTCTCTATCTGTCTCCTCTGGTCCTAGACTCCCCCACTATAGGAAACATCTTCTGCACATCCACTCTATCTGTCCTCTTGTCCTAGACTCACCCACTACAGGAAACACCCTCTCCACATCCACTCTATCTGTGTCCTCTGGTCCTAGACTCCCCACTACAGGAAACATCCTCTCCACATCCACACTAACTGTGTCCTCTGGTCCTAGAGTCCCCCACTACAGGAAACATCCTCTCCACATCCCCTCTATCTGTGTCCTCTCGTCCTAGATTCCCCCACTATAGGAAACATCCTCTCCACATCCACTCTATCTGTGTCCTCTGGTCCTAGACTCCCCACTACAGGAAAAATCCTCTCCACCTCCACTCTATCTGTGTTCTCTGGTCCTAGACTCCCCCACTATAGGAAACCTCCTCTCCACATCCACTCTATCTGTGTCTTCTGGTCCTAGACTCCCCACTATAGGAAACATCCTCTCCACATCCACTCTATCTGTCCTCTTGTCCTAGACTCCCCCACTAAAGGAAACATCCTCTGCACATCCACTCTATCTCTGTCCTCTGGTCCTAGACTCCCACACTGCAGGAAACATCCTCTCCACATCCACTCTATCTGTGCCCTCTGGTCCTAGACTCCCCCACTATAGGAAACATCCTCTCCACATCCACTCTATCTGTGTCCTGTGGTCCTAGACTCCCCACTACAGGAAACATCCTCTCCACATCCACTCTTTCGGTGTCCTCTGGTCCTAGACTCCCCACTACAGGAAACATCCTCTCCACATCCCCTCTATCTGTCCCCTCTGGTCCTAGACTCCCCCACGATAGGAAACGTCTTCTCCACATCCACTCTGTCTGTGTCCTCTTGTCTTAGACTCCCCCACTATAGTTAACATCCTCTCCACATCCACTCTATCTGTGTCCTCCGGTCCTAGACTCCCCCACTACAGGAAACATTCTCTCCACATCCCCTCTATCTGTGTCCTCTCGTCCTAGACTCCCCGACTACAGGAAACATCCTCTCCACATCCCCTCTATCTGTGCACTCTGGTCCTAGACTCCCCCACGATAGGAAACATCCTCTCCACATCCACTCTGTCTGTGTCCTCTTGTCTTAGACTCCACCACTATAGGTAACACCCTCTCCAAATCCACTCTATCTGTGTCGTCTGGTCCTAGACTCTACCACTATAGGAAACATCCTCTCCACATCCACTCTATCTGTGTCCTCTGGTCCTAGACTCCCCCACTATAGGAAACATCCTCTCCACATCCACTCTGTCTGTGTCCTCTGGTCCTAGACTCCCCACTACAGGATACATCCTCTCCACATCCACTCTATCTGTGTCCTCTGGTCCTAGACTCCCCCAATACAGGAAACATCCTCTCCACATCCACTCTATCTGTGTCCTCTGGTCCTAGACTCCCCACTACAGGAAACATCCTCTCCACATCCAGTCTATCAGTGTCGTCTGGTCCTAGACTCCCCCACTAGAGGAAACATCCTCCCCACATCCACTCTATCTGTGTCCTCTGGTCCTAGACTCCCCCACTACATGAAACATTCTCTCCACATCCACTCTATCTGTCCTCTTTTCCTAGACTCCCCCACTAAAGGAAACTTCCTCTGCACATCCACTCTATCTCTGTCCTCTGGTCCTAGACTCCCCCACTGCAGGAAACATCCTCTCCACATCCACTCTATCTCTGTCCTCTGGTCCTAGACTCCCCCACTGCAGGAAACATCCTCTCCACATCCTCTCTATCTGTCCTCTTGTCCTAGACTCACCCACTACAGGAAACACCCTCTCCACATCCACTCTATCTGTGTCCTCTGGTCCTAGACTCCACCAATATAGGAAACATCCTCTCCACATTCACTCTATCTGTGTCCTCTGGTCCTAGACTCCCCCACTATAGGAAACATCTTCTCCACATCCACTCTATCTGTCCTCTTGTCCTAGACTCCCCCACTACAGGAAACATCCTGTCCACATCCACTCTATCTGTGTCCTCTGGTCCTAGACTCCCCACTACAGGAAACATCCTCTCCACATCCACACTATCTGTGTCCTCTGGTCCTAGAGTCCCCCACTACAGGACACATCCTCTCAACATCCATTCTATCTGTGTCCTCTGGTCCTAGGTCCCCCACTACAGGAAACATCCTCTCCACATCCACTCTATCTGTGTCCTCTGGTCCAAGACACCCCCACTACAGGAAACATCCTCTCCACTTCCACTCTATCTGTGTCCTCTGGTCCCAGACTCCCACACTACAGGAAACATCCTGTCCACATCCACTCTGTCTGTGTCCTCTTGTCTTAGACTCCCCCACTATAGTTAACATCCTCTCCACATCCACTCTATCTGTGTCCTCTGGTCCTAGACTCCCCCACTACAGGAAACATCCTCTCCACATCCCCTCTATCTGTGTCCGCTCGTCCTAGACTCCCCGACGACAGGAAACATCCTCTCCACATCCCCTCTATCTGTGCACTCTGGTCCTAGACTCCCCCACGATAGGAAACATCCTCTCCACATCCACTCTGTCTGTGTCCTCTTGTCTTAGACTCCACCACTATAGGTAACACCCTCTCCACATCCACTCTATCTGTGTCGTCTGGTCCTAGACTCCACTACTATAGGAAACATCCTCTCCACATCCACTCTATCTGTGCCCTCTGGTCCTAGACTCCCCCACTATAGGAAACATCCTCTACACATCCACTCTATCTGTGTCCTCTGGTCCTAGACTCCCCACTACAGGATACATCCTCTCCACATCCACTCTATCTGTGTCCTCTGGTCCTAGACTCTCCCAATACCGGAAACATCCTCTCCACATCCACTCTGTGTCCTCTGGTCCTAGACTCCCCACTACAGGAAACATCCTCTCCACATCCACTCTATCAGTGTCGTCTGGTCCTAGACTCCCCCACTAGAGGAAACATCCTCCCCACATCAACTCTATCTGTGTCCTCTGATCCTAGACTCCCAGACTACAGGAAACATCCTCTCCACATCCACTCTATCTGTGTCCTCTGGTCCTAGACTCCCCCACTACAGGAAACATCCTCTCCACATCCACTCTATCTGTGTTCTCTGGTCCCAGACTCCCCACTACAGGAAACATCCTGTCCACATCCACTCTATCTGTGTCCTCTGGTCCTAGACTCCCCCACTACAGGAAACATCCTCTCCACATCTCCTCTATCTGTCCCCTCTGGTCCTAGACTCCCCCACGATAGGAAACATCCTCTCCACATCCACTCTGTCTGTCTCTTCTTGTCTTAGACTCCCCCACAATAGGTAACATCCTCTCCACATCCCCTCTATCTGTGTCCTCTGGTCCTAGACTCCTCCACTACAGGAAACATCCTCTCAACATCCCCTCTATCTGTGTCCCCTCGTCCTAGACTCCCCCACTACAGGAAAAATCCTCTCCACATCCCCTCTATCTGTGTCCTCACGTCCTAGACTCCCCCACTACAGGAAAAATCCTCTCCACATCCCCTCTATCTGTGCCCTCTGGTCCTAGACTCCCCCACGATAGGAAACATCCTCTCCACAACCACTCTGTCTGTGTCCTCTTGTCTTAGACTCCCCCACTATAGGAAACATCCTCTTCACATCCACTCTATCTGTGTCCTCTGGTCCTAGACTCCCCCACTACAGGACACATCCTCTCAACATCCATTCTATCTGTGTCCTCTGGTCCTAGGTCCCCCACTACAGGAAACATCCTCTCCACATCCACTCTATCTGTGTCCTCTGGTCGTAGACTCCCCCACTACAGGAAACATCCTCTCCACATCCACTCTATCTGTGTCCTCTGGTCCCAGACTCCCCCACTACAGGAAACATCCTTTCCACATCCACTCTATCTGTGTCCCCTGGTCCTAGACTCCCCCACTACAGGAAACATCCTCTCCACATCCCCTCTATCTGTCCCCTCTGGTCCTAGACTCCCCCACGATAGGAAACATCCTCTCCACATCCACTCTGTCTGTGTCCTCTTGTCTTAGACTCCCCCACTATAGTTAACATCCTCTCCACATCCACTCTATCTGTGTCCTCTGGTCCTAGACTCCCCCACTACAGGAAACATCCTCTCCACATCCCCTCTATCTGTGTCCTCTCGTCCTAGACTCCCCGACTACAGGAAACATCCTCTCCACATCCCCTCTATCTGTGCACTCTGGTCCTAGACTCCCCCACGATAGGAAACATCCTCTCCACATCCACTCTGTCTGTGTCCTCTTGTCTTAGACTCCACCACTATAGGTAACACCCTCTCCACATCCACTCTATCTGTGTCCCCTGGTCCTAGACTCCCCCACTACAGGAAACATCCTCTCCACATCCACTCTATCTGTGTCCTCTGGTCCTAGACTCCCCCACTGCAGGAAACATCCTCTCCACATCCTCTCTATCTGTGTCCTCTGGTCCTAGACTCCCCCACTATAGGAAACATCTTCTGCACATCCACTCTATCTGTCCTCTTGTCTTAGACTCCCCCACTACAGGAAACACCCTCTCCACATCCACTCTATCTGTGTCCTCTGGTCCTAGACTCCACCACTATAGGAAACATCCTCTCCACATCCACTCTATCTGTGTCCTCTGGTCCTAGACTCCCCCACTATAGGAAACATCTTCTCCACATCCACTCTATCTGTCCTCTTGTCCTAGACTCCCCCACTACAGGAAACATCCTGTCCACATTCTCTCTATCTGTGTCCTCTGGTCCTAGACTCCCCACTACTGGAAACATCCTCTCCACATCCACTCTATCTGTGTCCTCTCGTCCTAGACTCCCCCACTATAGGAAACATCCTCTCCACATCCACTCTATCTGTGCCCTCTGGTCCTAGACTCCCCCACTATAGGAAACATCCTCTCCACATCCACTCTATCTGTGTACTCTGGTCCTAGACTCCCCTACTACAGGACACATCGTCTCAACATCCACTCTATCTGTGTCCTCTGGTCCTAGGCTCCCCCACTACAGGAAACATCCTCTACACATCCACTCTATCTGTGTCCTCTGGTCCTAGACTCCCCACTACAGGATACATCCTCTCCACATCCACTCTATCTGTGTCCTCTGGTCCTAGACTCTCCCAATACCGGAAACATCCTCTCCACATCCACTCTGTGTCCTCTGGTCCTAGACTCCCCACTACAGGAAACATCCTCTCCACATCCACTCTATCAGTGTCGTCTGGTCCTAGACTCCCCCACTAGAGGAAACATCCTCCCCACATCAACTCTATCTGTGTCCTCTGGTCCTAGACTCCCAGACTACAGGAAACATCCTCTCCACATCCACTCTATCTGTGTCCTCTGGTCCTAGACTCCCCCACTACAGGAAACATCCTCTCCACATCCACTCTATCTGTGTTCTCTGGTCCCAGACTCCCCACTACAGGAAACATCCTGTCCACATCCACTCTATCTGTGTCCTCTGGTCCTAGACTCCCCCACTACAGGAAACATCCTCTCCACATCTCCTCTATCTGTCCCCTCTGGTCCTAGACTCCCCCACGATAGGAAACCTCCTCTCCACATCCACTCTATCTGTGTCTTCTGGTCCTAGACTCCCCACTATAGGAAACATCCTCTCCACATCCACTCTATCTGTCCTCTTGTCCTAGACTCCCCCACTAAAGGAAACATCCTCTGCACATCCACTCTATCTCTGTCCTCTGGTCCTAGACTCCCACACTGCAGGAAACATCCTCTCCACATCCACTCTATCTGTGCCCTCTGGTCCTAGACTCCCCCACTATAGGAAACATCCTCTCCACATCCACTCTATCTGTGTCCTGTGGTCCTAGACTCCCCACTACAGGAAACATCCTCTCCACATCCACTCTTTCGGTGTCCTCTGGTCCTAGACTCCCCACTACAGGAAACATCCTCTCCACATCCCCTCTATCTGTCCCCTCTGGTCCTAGACTCCCCCACGATAGGAAACGTCTTCTCCACATCCACTCTGTCTGTGTCCTCTTGTCTTAGACTCCCCCACTATAGTTAACATCCTCTCCACATCCACTCTATCTGTGTCCTCCGGTCCTAGACTCCCCCACTACAGGAAACATTCTCTCCACATCCCCTCTATCTGTGTCCTCTCGTCCTAGACTCCCCGACTACAGGAAACATCCTCTCCACATCCCCTCTATCTGTGCACTCTGGTCCTAGACTCCCCCACGATAGGAAACATCCTCTCCACATCCACTCTGTCTGTGTCCTCTTGTCTTAGACTCCACCACTATAGGTAACACCCTCTCCAAATCCACTCTATCTGTGTCGTCTGGTCCTAGACTCTACCACTATAGGAAACATCCTCTCCACATCCACTCTATCTGTGTCCTCTGGTCCTAGACTCCCCCACTATAGGAAACATCCTCTCCACATCCACTCTGTCTGTGTCCTCTGGTCCTAGACTCCCCACTACAGGATACATCCTCTCCACATCCACTCTATCTGTGTCCTCTGGTCCTAGACTCCCCCAATACAGGAAACATCCTCTCCACATCCACTCTATCTGTGTCCTCTGGTCCTAGACTCCCCACTACAGGAAACATCCTCTCCACATCCAGTCTATCAGTGTCGTCTGGTCCTAGACTCCCCCACTAGAGGAAACATCCTCCCCACATCCACTCTATCTGTGTCCTCTGGTCCTAGACTCCCCCACTACATGAAACATTCTCTCCACATCCACTCTATCTGTCCTCTTTTCCTAGACTCCCCCACTAAAGGAAACTTCCTCTGCACATCCACTCTATCTCTGTCCTCTGGTCCTAGACTCCCCCACTGCAGGAAACATCCTCTCCACATCCACTCTATCTCTGTCCTCTGGTCCTAGACTCCCCCACTGCAGGAAACATCCTCTCCACATCCTCTCTATCTGTCCTCTTGTCCTAGACTCACCCACTACAGGAAACACCCTCTCCACATCCACTCTATCTGTGTCCTCTGGTCCTAGACTCCACCAATATAGGAAACATCCTCTCCACATTCACTCTATCTGTGTCCTCTGGTCCTAGACTCCCCCACTATAGGAAACATCTTCTCCACATCCACTCTATCTGTCCTCTTGTCCTAGACTCCCCCACTACAGGAAACATCCTGTCCACATCCACTCTATCTGTGTCCTCTGGTCCTAGACTCCCCACTACAGGAAACATCCTCTCCACATCCACACTATCTGTGTCCTCTGGTCCTAGAGTCCCCCACTACAGGACACATCCTCTCAACATCCATTCTATCTGTGTCCTCTGGTCCTAGGTCCCCCACTACAGGAAACATCCTCTCCACATCCACTCTATCTGTGTCCTCTGGTCCAAGACACCCCCACTACAGGAAACATCCTCTCCACTTCCACTCTATCTGTGTCCTCTGGTCCCAGACTCCCACACTACAGGAAACATCCTGTCCACATCCACTCTGTCTGTGTCCTCTTGTCTTAGACTCCCCCACTATAGTTAACATCCTCTCCACATCCACTCTATCTGTGTCCTCTGGTCCTAGACTCCCCCACTACAGGAAACATCCTCTCCACATCCCCTCTATCTGTGTCCGCTCGTCCTAGACTCCCCGACGACAGGAAACATCCTCTCCACATCCCCTCTATCTGTGCACTCTGGTCCTAGACTCCCCCACGATAGGAAACATCCTCTCCACATCCACTCTGTCTGTGTCCTCTTGTCTTAGACTCCACCACTATAGGTAACACCCTCTCCACATCCACTCTATCTGTGTCGTCTGGTCCTAGACTCCACTACTATAGGAAACATCCTCTCCACATCCACTCTATCTGTGCCCTCTGGTCCTAGACTCCCCCACTATAGGAAACATCCTCTACACATCCACTCTATCTGTGTCCTCTGGTCCTAGACTCCCCACTACAGGATACATCCTCTCCACATCCACTCTATCTGTGTCCTCTGGTCCTAGACTCTCCCAATACCGGAAACATCCTCTCCACATCCACTCTGTGTCCTCTGGTCCTAGACTCCCCACTACAGGAAACATCCTCTCCACATCCACACTATCTGTGTCCTCTGGTCCTAGAGTCCCCCACTACAGGACACATCCTCTCAACATCCATTCTATCTGTGTCCTCTGGTCCTAGGTCCCCCACTACAGGAAACATCCTCTCCACATCCACTCTATCTGTGTCCTCTGGTCCAAGACACCCCCACTACAGGAAACATCCTCTCCACTTCCACTCTATCTGTGTCCTCTGGTCCCAGACTCCCACACTACAGGAAACATCCTGTCCACATCCACTCTGTCTGTGTCCTCTTGTCTTAGACTCCCCCACTATAGTTAACATCCTCTCCACATCCACTCTATCTGTGTCCTCTGGTCCTAGACTCCCCCACTACAGGAAACATCCTCTCCACATCCCCTCTATCTGTGTCCGCTCGTCCTAGACTCCCCGACGACAGGAAACATCCTCTCCACATCCCCTCTATCTGTGCACTCTGGTCCTAGACTCCCCCACGATAGGAAACATCCTCTCCACATCCACTCTGTCTGTGTCCTCTTGTCTTAGACTCCACCACTATAGGTAACACCCTCTCCACATCCACTCTATCTGTGTCGTCTGGTCCTAGACTCCACTACTATAGGAAACATCCTCTCCACATCCACTCTATCTGTGCCCTCTGGTCCTAGACTCCCCCACTATAGGAAACATCCTCTACACATCCACTCTATCTGTGTCCTCTGGTCCTAGACTCCCCACTACAGGATACATCCTCTCCACATCCACTCTATCTGTGTCCTCTGGTCCTAGACTCTCCCAATACCGGAAACATCCTCTCCACATCCACTCTGTGTCCTCTGGTCCTAGACTCCCCACTACAGGAAACATCCTCTCCACATCCACTCTATCAGTGTCGTCTGGTCCTAGACTCCCCCACTAGAGGAAACATCCTCCCCACATCAACTCTATCTGTGTCCTCTGATCCTAGACTCCCAGACTACAGGAAACATCCTCTCCACATCCACTCTATCTGTGTCCTCTGGTCCTAGACTCCCCCACTACAGGAAACATCCTCTCCACATCCACTCTATCTGTGTTCTCTGGTCCCAGACTCCCCACTACAGGAAACATCCTGTCCACATCCACTCTATCTGTGTCCTCTGGTCCTAGACTCCCCCACTACAGGAAACATCCTCTCCACATCTCCTCTATCTGTCCCCTCTGGTCCTAGACTCCCCCACGATAGGAAACATCCTCTCCACATCCACTCTGTCTGTCTCTTCTTGTCTTAGACTCCCCCACAATAGGTAACATCCTCTCCACATCCCCTCTATCTGTGTCCTCTGGTCCTAGACTCCTCCACTACAGGAAACATCCTCTCAACATCCCCTCTATCTGTGTCCCCTCGTCCTAGACTCCCCCACTACAGGAAAAATCCTCTCCACATCCCCTCTATCTGTGTCCTCACGTCCTAGACTCCCCCACTACAGGAAAAATCCTCTCCACATCCCCTCTATCTGTGCCCTCTGGTCCTAGACTCCCCCACGATAGGAAACATCCTCTCCACAACCACTCTGTCTGTGTCCTCTTGTCTTAGACTCCCCCACTATAGGAAACATCCTCTTCACATCCACTCTATCTGTGTCCTCTGGTCCTAGACTCCCCCACTACAGGACACATCCTCTCAACATCCATTCTATCTGTGTCCTCTGGTCCTAGGTCCCCCACTACAGGAAACATCCTCTCCACATCCACTCTATCTGTGTCCTCTGGTCGTAGACTCCCCCACTACAGGAAACATCCTCTCCACATCCACTCTATCTGTGTCCTCTGGTCCCAGACTCCCCCACTACAGGAAACATCCTTTCCACATCCACTCTATCTGTGTCCCCTGGTCCTAGACTCCCCCACTACAGGAAACATCCTCTCCACATCCCCTCTATCTGTCCCCTCTGGTCCTAGACTCCCCCACGATAGGAAACATCCTCTCCACATCCACTCTGTCTGTGTCCTCTTGTCTTAGACTCCCCCACTATAGTTAACATCCTCTCCACATCCACTCTATCTGTGTCCTCTGGTCCTAGACTCCCCCACTACAGGAAACATCCTCTCCACATCCCCTCTATCTGTGTCCTCTCGTCCTAGACTCCCCGACTACAGGAAACATCCTCTCCACATCCCCTCTATCTGTGCACTCTGGTCCTAGACTCCCCCACGATAGGAAACATCCTCTCCACATCCACTCTGTCTGTGTCCTCTTGTCTTAGACTCCACCACTATAGGTAACACCCTCTCCACATCCACTCTATCTGTGTCCCCTGGTCCTAGACTCCCCCACTACAGGAAACATCCTCTCCACATCCACTCTATCTGTGTCCTCTGGTCCTAGACTCCCCCACTGCAGGAAACATCCTCTCCACATCCTCTCTATCTGTGTCCTCTGGTCCTAGACTCCCCCACTATAGGAAACATCTTCTGCACATCCACTCTATCTGTCCTCTTGTCTTAGACTCCCCCACTACAGGAAACACCCTCTCCACATCCACTCTATCTGTGTCCTCTGGTCCTAGACTCCACCACTATAGGAAACATCCTCTCCACATCCACTCTATCTGTGTCCTCTGGTCCTAGACTCCCCCACTATAGGAAACATCTTCTCCACATCCACTCTATCTGTCCTCTTGTCCTAGACTCCCCCACTACAGGAAACATCCTGTCCACATTCTCTCTATCTGTGTCCTCTGGTCCTAGACTCCCCACTACTGGAAACATCCTCTCCACATCCACTCTATCTGTGTCCTCTCGTCCTAGACTCCCCCACTATAGGAAACATCCTCTCCACATCCACTCTATCTGTGCCCTCTGGTCCTAGACTCCCCCACTATAGGAAACATCCTCTCCACATCCACTCTATCTGTGTACTCTGGTCCTAGACTCCCCTACTACAGGACACATCGTCTCAACATCCACTCTATCTGTGTCCTCTGGTCCTAGGCTCCCCCACTACAGGAAACATCCTCTACACATCCACTCTATCTGTGTCCTCTGGTCCTAGACTCCCCACTACAGGATACATCCTCTCCACATCCACTCTATCTGTGTCCTCTGGTCCTAGACTCTCCCAATACCGGAAACATCCTCTCCACATCCACTCTGTGTCCTCTGGTCCTAGACTCCCCACTACAGGAAACATCCTCTCCACATCCACTCTATCAGTGTCGTCTGGTCCTAGACTCCCCCACTAGAGGAAACATCCTCCCCACATCAACTCTATCTGTGTCCTCTGGTCCTAGACTCCCAGACTACAGGAAACATCCTCTCCACATCCACTCTATCTGTGTCCTCTGGTCCTAGACTCCCCCACTACAGGAAACATCCTCTCCACATCCACTCTATCTGTGTTCTCTGGTCCCAGACTCCCCACTACAGGAAACATCCTGTCCACATCCACTCTATCTGTGTCCTCTGGTCCTAGACTCCCCCACTACAGGAAACATCCTCTCCACATCCACTCTATCTGTGTCCTCTGGTCCTAGACTCCCCCACTACAGGAAACATCCTCTCCACATCCACTCTATCTGTGTCCTCTGGTCCTAGACTCCCCCACTATATGAAACATCCTCACCACATCCACTGTATCTGTGTCCTCTGGTCCTAGACACCGCCACTACAGGAAACATCATCTCCACATCCACTCTATCTGTGTCCTCTGGTCCTAGACTCCCCCACTATAGGAAACATTCTCTCCACACCCACTCTATCTGTGTCCTCTGGTCCTAGACTCCCCAACTACAGGAAACATCATCTCCACGTCCACTCTATCTGTGTCCTCTGGTCCTAGACTCCCCCACTATAGGAAACATCCTCTCCACATCCACTCTATCTGTGTCCTCTGGTCCTAGACTCCCCAACTACAGGAAACATCATCTCCACATCCACTCTCTCTGTGTCCTCTGGTCCTAGACTCTCCCACTATAGGAAACATCCTCTCCACATCCACTCTACCTGTGTCCTCTGGTCCTAGACTCCCCCACTACAGGAAACATCATCTCCGCATCCACTCTATCTGTGTCCTCTGGTCCTAGACTCCCCCACTATAGGAAACATCCTCTCCACATCCACTCTATCTGTGTCCTCTGGTCCTAGACTCCCCAACTACAGGAAACATCATCTCCACATCCACTCCATCGGTGTCCTCTGGTCCTACACTCCCCCACTATAGGAAACATCCTCTCCTCATCCACTATCTGTGTCCTCTGGTCCTAGACTCCCCAACTACAGGAAACATCATCTCCACATCCACTCTATCTGTGTCCTCTGGTCCTAGACTCCCCCACTATATGAAACATCCTCTCCACATCCACTCTATCTGTGTCCTCTGGTCCTAGACTCCCCCACTATATGAAACATCCTCTCCACATCCACTCTATCTGTGTCCTCTGGTCCTAGACTCCCCAAATACAGGAAACATCATCTCCACATCCACTCTATCTGTGTCCTCTGGTCCTAGACTCCCCCACTATATGAAACATCCTCTCCACATCCACTCTATCTGTGTCCTCTGGTCCTAGACTCCCCCACTATATGAAACATCCTCTCCACATACACTCTATCTGTGTCCTCTGGTCCTAGACTCCCCCACAACAGGAAACATCATCTCCACATCCACTCTATCTGTGTCCTCTGGTCCTAGACTCCCCCACTATAGGAAACATCCTCTCCACATCCACTCTATCTGTGTCCTCTGGTCCTAGACTCCCCAACTACAGGAAACATCATCTCCACATCCACTCTGTCTGTATCCTCTTGTCTTAGACTCCCCCACTACAGGAAACATCCTCTCCACAGCCACTCTATCTGTGCCCTCTGGTCCTAGACTCCCCCACTATAGGAAACATCCTCTCCACATCCATTCTATCTGTGTCCTCTGGTCCTAGACTCCCCCACTCGGAAACATCCTCTCTACATCAACTCTATCTGTGTCCTCTGGTCCTAGACTCCCCCACTATGAAACATACTCTCCACATCCACTCTATCTGTGCCCTCTGGTCGTAGACTCCTCCACTACAGGAAAAGTCCTCTCCACATCCACTCTACCTGTGTCCTCCGGTCCTAGACTCCCCCACTACAGGAAACATCCTCTCCACATCCACTCTATCTGTGTCCTTTGGTCCTAGACTCCCCCACTACAGGAAACATCCTCTCCACATCCACTCTATCTGTGTCCTCTGGTCCTAGACTCCCCCACTATATGAAACATCCTCACCACATCCACTCTATCTGTGTCCTCTGGTCCTAGACACCGCCACTACAGGAAACATCATCTCCACATCCACTCTATCTGTGTCCTCTGGTCCTAGACTCCCCCACTATAGGAAACATTCTCTCCACACCCACTCTATCTGTGTCCTCTGGTCCTAGACTCCCCAACTACAGGAAACATCATCTCCACGTCCACTCTATCTGTGTCCTCTGGTCCTAGACTCCCCACAATAGGAAACATCCTCTCCACATCCACTCTATCTGTGTCCTCTGGTCCTAGACTCCCCAACTACAGGAAACATCATCTCCACATCCACTCTCTCTGTGTCCTCTGGTCCTAGACTCTCCCACTATAGGAAACATCCTCTCCACATCCACTCTACCTGTGTCCTCTGGTCCTAGACTCCCCCACTACAGGAAACATCATCTCCGCATCCACTCTATCTGTGTCCTCTGGTCCTAGACTCCCCCACTATAGGAAACATCCTCTCCACATCCACTCTATCTGTGTCCTCTGGTCCTAGACTCCCCAACTACAGGAAACATCATCTCCACATCCACTCCATCGGTGTCCTCTGGTCCTACCCTCCCCCCACTATAGGAAACATCCTCTCCTCATCCACTATCTGTGTCCTCTGATCCTAGACTCCCCAACTACAGGAAACATCATCTCCACATCCACTCTATCTGTGTCCTCTGGTCCTAGACTCCCCCACTATGTGAAACATCCTCTCCACATCCACTCTATCTGTGTCCTCTGGTCCTAGACTCCCCCACTATATGAAACATCCTCTCCACATCCACTCTATCTGTGTCCTCTGGTCCTAGACTCCCCAAATACAGGAAACATCATCTCCACATCCACTCTATCTGTGTCCTCTGGTCCTAGACTCCCCCACTATATGAAACATCCTCTCCACATCCACTCTATCTGTGTCCTCTGGTCCTAGACTCCCCCACTATATGAAACATCCTCTCCACATACAATCTATCTGTGTCCTCTGGTCCTAGACTCCCCCACAACATGAAACATCATCTCCACATCCACTCTATCTGTGTCCTCTGGTCCTAGACTCCCCCACTATAGGAAACATCCTCTCCACATCCACTCTATCTGTGTCCTCTGGTCCTAGACTCCCCAACTACAGGAAACATCATCTCCACATCCACTCTGTCTGTATCCTCTTGTCTTAGACTCCCCCACTACAGGAAACATCCTCTCCACATCCACTCTATCTGTGCCCTCTGGTCCTAGACTCCCCCACTATAGGAAACATCCTCTCCACATCCATTCTATCTGTGTCCTCTGGTCTAGACTCCCCCACTCGGAAACATCCTCTCTACATCAACTCTATCTGTGTCCTCTGGTCCTAGACTCCCCCACTATGAAACATACTCTCCACATCCACTCTATCTGTGCCCTCTGGTCGTAGACTCCTCCACTACAGGAAACATCCTCTCCACATCCACTCTACCTGTGTCCTCCGGTCCTAGACTCCCCCACTACAGGAAACATCCTCTCCACATCCACTCTATCTGTGTCCTCTGGTCCTAGACTCACCCACTACAGGAAACATCCTCTCCACATCCACTCTATCTGTGTCCTCTGGTCCTAGACTCCCCCACTATATGAAACATCCTCACCACATCCACTCTATCTGTGTCCTCTGGTCCTAGACACCGCCACTACAGGAAACATCATCTCCACATCCACTCTATCTGTGTCCTCTGGTCCTAGACTCCCCCACTATAGGAAACATCCTCTCCACACCCACTCTATCTGTGTCCTCTGGTCCTAGACTCCCCAACTACAGGAAACATCATCTCCACGTCCACTCTATCTGTGTCCTCTGGTCCTAGACTCCCCCACTATAGGAAACATCCTCTCCACACCCACTCTATCTGTGTCCTCTGGTCCTAGACTCCCCAACTACAGGAAACATCATCTCCACGTCCACTCTATCTGTGTCCTCTGGTCCTAGACTCCCCCACTATAGGAAACATCCTCTCCACATCCACTCTATCGGTGTCCTCTGGTCCTAGACTCCCCCCACTATAGGAAACATCCTCTCCTCATCCACTCTATCTGTGTCCTCTGGTCCTAGACTCCCCAACTACAGGAAACATCATCTCCACATCCACTCTATCTGTGTCCTCTGGTCCTAGACTCCCCCACTATATGAAACATCCTCTCCACATCCACTCTATCTGTGTCCTCTGGTCCTAGACTCCCCCACTATATGAAACATCCTCTCCACATCCACTCTATCTGTGTCCTCTGGTCCTAGACTCCCCAACTACAGGAAACATCATCTCCACATCCACTCTATCTGTGTCCTCTGGTCCTAGACTCCCCCACTATATGAAACATCCTCTCCACATCCACTCTATCTGTGTCCTCTAGTCCTAGACTCCCCCACTATAGGAAACATCCTCTCGACATCCACTCTATTTGTGTCCTCTGGTCCTAGACTCCCCAACTACAGGAAACATCATCTCCACATCCACTCTATCTGTGTCCACTGGTCCTAGACTCCCCCATTGCAGGAAAAATCTTCTCCACATCCACTCTATCTGGTCCTAGACTCCCCCACCAGGGGCAGCACACTTTCCCCATCCAGTCTATCTGTGTCCTCTGGTCCTAGACTCCCACACTATATGAAACATCCTCTCCACATCCACTCTATCTGTGTCCTCTCGTCCTAGACTCCCCAACTACAGGAAACATCATCTCCACATCCACTCTATCTGTGTCCTCTGGTCCTAGACTCCCCCACTATAGGAAACATCCTCTCCACATCCACTCTATCTGTGTCCTCTGGTCCTAGACTCCCCCACTACAGGAAACATCATCTCCACATCCACTCTATCTGTGTCCTCTGGTCCTAGACTCCCCCACTAGGAAACATCCTCTCCACATCCACTCTATCTGTGCCCTCTGGTCCTAGACTCCTCCACTACAGGAAACATCCTCTCCACATCCACTCTATCTGTGTCCTCTGGTCCTAGACTCCCCCACTACAGGAAACATCCTCTCCACATCCACTCTATCTGTGTCCTCTGGTCCTAGACTCCCGCACTACAGGAAACATCCTCTCCACATCCACTCTATCTGTGTCCTCTAGTCCTAGACTCCCCCACTATATGAAACATCCTCTCCACATCCACTCTATCTGTGTCCTCTGGTCCTAGACTCCCCCACTACAGGAAACATCATCTCCACATCCACTCTATCTGTGTCCTCTGGTCCTAGACTCCCCCACTACAGGAAACATCATCTCCACATCCACTCTATATGTGTCCTCTGGTCCTAGACTCCACAACTGCAGGAAACATCATCTCCACATCCACTCTATCTGTGTCCACTGGTCCTAGACTCCCCCACTATATGAAACATCCTCTCCACATCCACTCTATCTGTGTCCTCTGGTCCTAGACTCCCCCACTAGGAAACATCCTCTCCACATCCACTCTATCTGTGCCCTCTGGTCCTAGACTCCTCCACTACAGGAAACATCCTCTCCACATCCACTCTATCTGTGTCCTCTGGTCCTAGACTCCCCCACTACAGGAAACATCCTCTCCACATCCACTCTATCTGTGTCCTCTGGTCCTAGACTCCCCCACTACAGGAAACATAATCTCCACATCCACTCTATCTGTGTCCTCTGGTCCTAAACTCCCCCACTATATGAAACATCCTCTCCACATCCACTCTATCTGTGTCCTCTGGTCCTAGACTCCCCCACTACAGGAAACATCATCTCCACATCCACTCTATCTGTGTCCTCTGGTCCTAGACTCCCCCACTATAGGAAACATCCTCTCCACATCCAATCTATCTGTGTCCTCTGTTCCTAGACTCCCCAACTACAGGAAACATCATCTCCACATCCACTCTCTCTGTGTCCTCTGGTCCTATACTCCCCCACTATAGGAAACATCCTCTCCACATCCACTCCACCTGTGTCCTCTGGTCCTAGACTCCCACACTACAGGAAACATCATCTCCACATCCACTCTATCTGTGTCCTCTGGTCCTAGACTCCCCCACTATAGGAAACATCCTCTCCACATCCACTCTATCTGTGTCCTCTGGTCCTAGACTCCCCAACTACAGGAAACATCATCTCCACATCCACTCTATCTGTGTCCTCTGGTCCTACACTCCCCAAACACAGGAAACATCATCTCCACATCCACTCTATCTGTGTCCTCTGGACCTAGACTCCCCCACTATATGAAACATCCTCTCCACATTCAGTCTATCTGTGTCCTCTGGTCCTAGACTCCCCAACTACAGGAAACATCATCTCCACATCCACTCTATCTGTGTCCTCTGGTCCTAGACTCCCCCACTATATGAAACATCCTCTCCACATACACTCTATCTGTGTCCTCTGGTCCTAGACTCCCCCACAACAGGAAACATCATCTCCACATCCACTCTATCTGTGTCCTCTGGTCCTAGACTCCCCCACTATAGGAAACATCCTCTCCACATCCACTCTATCTGTGTCCTCTGGTCCTAGCCTCCCCAACTACAGGAAACATCATCTCCACATCCACTCTATCTGTGTCCACTGGTCCTAGACTCCCCCATTGCAGGAAAAATCTTCTCCACATCCACTCTATCTGGCCCTAGACTCCCCCACCAGGGGCAGCACACTTTCCCCATCCTGTCTATCTGTGTCCTCTGGTCCTAGACTCCCCCACTATATGAAACATCCTCTCCACATCCACTCTATCTGTGTCCTCTCGTCCTAGACTCCCCAACTACAGGAAACATCATCTCCACATCCACTCTATCTGTGTCCTCTGGTCCTAGACTCCCCCACTATAGGAAACATCCTCTCCACATCCACTGTATCTGTGTCCTCTGGTCCTAGACTCCCCCACTACAGGAAACATCATCTCCACATCCACTCTATCTGTGTCCTCTGGTCCTAGACTCCCCCACTACAGGAAACATCCTCTCCACATGCACTCTGTCTGTATCCTCTTGTCTTAGACTCCCCCACTACAGGAAACATCCTCTCCACATCCACTCTATCAGTGCCCCCTGGTCCTAGACTCCCCCACTATAGGAAACATAATCTCCACATCCACTCTATCTGTGTCCTCTGGTCCTAGACTCCCCCACTAGGAAACATCCTCTCTACATCCACTCTATCTGTTTCCTCTGGTCCTAGACTCCCCCACTTGGAAACATCCTCTCCACATCCACTCTATCTGTGCCCTCTGGTCCTAGACTCCTCCACTACAGGAAACATCCTCTCCACATCCACTCTATCTGTGTCCTCTGGTCCTAGACTCCCCCACTACAGGAAACATCATCTCCACATCCACTCTATCTGTGTCCTCTGGTCCTAGACTCTCCAACTGCAGGAAACATCATCTCCACATCCACTCTATCTGTGTCCTCTGGTCCTAGACTCCCCCACTATATGAAACATCCTCTCCACATCCACTCTATCTGTGTCCTCTGGTCCTAGACTCCCCCACTAGGAAACATCCTCTCCACATCCACTCTATCTGTGCCCTCTGGTCCTAGACTCCTCCACTACAGGAAACATCCTCTCCACATCCACTCTATCTGTGTCCTCTGGTCCTAGACTCCCCCACTACAGGAAACATCCTCTCCACATCCACTCTATCTGTGTCCTCTGGTCCTAGACTCCCCCACTACAGGAAACATCATCTCCACATCCACTCTATCTGTGTCCTCTGGTCCTAGACTCCCCCACTATATGAAACATCCTCTCCACATCCACTCTATCTGTGTCCTCTGGTCCTAGACTCCCCCACTACAGGAAACATCATCTCCACATCCACTCTATCTGTGTCCTCTGGTCCTAGACTCCCCCACTATAGGAAACATCCTCTCCACATCCACTCTATCTGTGTCCTCTGGTCCTAGACTCCCCAACTACAGAAAACATCATCTCCACATCCACTCTCTCTGTGTCCTCTGGTCCTATACTCCCCCACTATAGGAAACAACCTCTCCACATCCACTCCACCTGTGTCCTCTGGTCCTAGACTCCCCCACTACAGGAAACATCATCTCCACATCCACTCTATCTGTGTCCTCTGGTCCTAGACTCCCCCACTATAGGAAACATCCTCTCCACATCCACTCTATCTGTGTCCTCTGGTCCTAGACTCCCCAACTACAGGAAACATCATCTCCACATCCACTCTATCTGTGTCCTCTGGTCCTAGACTCACCCACTATAGGAAACATCCTCTCCGCATCCACTCTATCTGTGTCCTCTGGTCCTAGACTCCCCAAACACAGGAAACATCATCTCCACATCCACTCTATCTGTGTCCTCTGGACCTAGACTCCCCCACTATATGAAACATCCTCTCCACATTCAGTCTATCTGTGTCCTCTGGTCCTAGACTCCCCAACTACAGGAAACATCATCTCCACATCCACTCTATCTGTGTCCTCTGGTCCTAGACTCCCCCACTATATGAAACATCCTCTCCACATACACTCTATCTGTGTCCTCTGGTCCTAGACTCCCCCACAACAGGAAACATCATCTCCACATCCACTCTATCTGTGTCCTCTGGTCCTAGACTCCCCCACTATAGGAAACATCCTCTCCACATCCACTCTATCCGTGTCCTCTGGTCCTAGACTCCCCAACTACAGGAAACATCATCTCCACATCCACTCTGTCTGTATCCTCTTGTCTTAGACTCCCCCACTACAGGAAACATCCTCTCCACATCCTCTCTATCTGTGCCCTCTGGTCCTAGGCTCCCCCACTATAGGAAACATCCTCTCCACATCCATTCTATCTGTGTCCTCTGGTCCTAGACTCCCCCACTAGGAAACATCCTCTCTACATCCACTCTATCTGTGTCCTCTGGTCCTAGACTCCCCCACTAGGAAACATACTCTCCACATCCACTCTATCTGTGCCCTCTGGTCCTAGACTCCTCCACCACAGGAAACATCCTCTCCACATCCACTCTACCTGTGTCCTCTGGTCCTAGACTCCCCCAATACAGGAAACATCCTCTCCACATCCACTCTATCTGTGTCCTCTGGTCCTAGACTCCCCCACTACAGGAAACATCCTCTCCACATCCACTCTATCTGTGTCCTCTGGTCCTAGACTCCCCCACTATAAAAAACATCCTCACCACATCCACTCTATCTGTGTCCTCTGGTCCTAGACACCGCCACTACAGGAAACATCATCTCCACATCCACTCTATCTGTGTCCTCTGGTCCTAGACTCCCCCACTATAGGAAACATCCTCTCCACACCCACTCTATCTGTGTCCTCTGGTCCTAGACTCCCCAACTACAGGAAACATCATCTCCACGTCCACTCTATCTGTGTCCTCTGGTCCTAGACTCCCCCACTATAGGAAACATCCTCTCCACATCCACTCTATCTGTGTCCTCTGGTCCTAGACTCCCCAACTACAGGAAACATCATCTCCACATCCACTCTCTCTGTGTCCTCTGGTCCTAGACTCTCCCACTATAGGAAACATCCTCTCCACATCCACTCTACCTGTGTCCTCTGGTCCTAGACTCCCCCACTACAGGAAACATAATCTCCACATCCACTCTATCTGTGTCCTCTGGTCCTAGACTACCCCACTACAGGAAACATCCTCTCCACATCCACTCTATCTGTGTCCTCTGGTCCTAGACTCCCCCACTACAGGAAACATCCTCTCCACATCCACTCTATCTGTGTCCTCTGGTCCTAGACTCCCCCACTATAGGAAACATCCTCTCCACATCCACTCTATCTGTGTCCTCTGGTTCTAGACTCCCCAACAACAGGAAACATCATCTCCACATCCACTCTATCTGTGTCCTCTGGTCCTAGACTCCCCCACTATAGGAAACATCCTCTCCGCATCCACTCTATCTGTGTCCTCTGGTCCTAGACTCCCCCACTAGGAAACATCCTCTCCACATCCACTCTATCTGTGTCCTCTGGTCCTAGACTCCCCCACTATATGAAACATCCTCTCCACATCCACTCTATCTGTGTCCTCTGGTCCTAGACTCCCCCACAACTGGAAACATCATATCCACATCCACTCTATCTGTGTCCTCTGGTCCTAGACTCCCCCACTATAGGAAACATCCTCTCCACACCCACTCTATCTGTGTCCTCTGGTCCTAGACTCCCCAACTACAGGAAACATCATCTCCACATCCACTGTCTCTGTGTCCTCTGGTCCTAGACTCCCCCACTATAGGAAACATCCTCTCCACATCCACTCTACCTGTGTCCTCTGGTCCTAGACTCCCCCACTACAGGAAACACCATCTCCACATCCACTCTATCTGTGTCCTCTGGTCCAAGACTCCCCCACTATAGGAAACATCCTCTCCACATCCACTCTATCTGTGTCCTCTGGTTCTAGACTCCCCAACAACAGGAAACATCATCTCCACATCCACTCTATCTGTGTCCTCTGGTCCTAGACTCCCCCACTATAGGAAACATCCTCTCCGCATCCACTCTATCTGTGTCCTCTGGTCCTAGACTCCCCAAACACAGGAAACATCATCTCCACATCCACTCTATCTGTGTCCTCTGGTCCTAGACTCCCCCACTATATGATACATCCTCTCAACATCCACTCTATCTGTGTCCTCTGGTCCTAGACTCCCCAACTACAGGAAACATCATCTCCACATCCACTCTCTCTGTGTCCTCTGGTCCTAGACTCCCCCCACTATAGGAAACATCCTCTCCACATCCACTCTACCTGTGTCCTCTGGTCCTAGACTCCCCCAGTACAGGAAACATCATCTCCACATCCACTCTATCTGTGTCCTCTGGTCCTAGACACACCCACTATAGGAAACATCCTCTCCACATCCACTCTATCTGTGTCCTCTGGTCCTAGACTCCCCAACTACAGGAAATATCATCTCCACATCCACTCTATCTGTGTCCTCTGGCCCTAGACTCCCCCACTATAGGAAACATCCTCTCCACATCCACTCTATCTGTGTCCTCTGGTCCTAGACTCCCCAAACACAGGAAACATCATCTCCACATCCACTCTATCTGTGTCCTCTGGTCCTAGACTCCCCCACTATATGAAACATCCTCTCCACATCCACTCTATCTGTGTCGTCTGGTCCTAGACTCCCCCACTATAGGAAACATCCTCTGAACATCCACTCTATCTGTGTCCTCTGGTCCTAGACTCCCCCACTAGGAAACATCCTCTCTACCTCCACTCTATCTGTGTCCTCTGGTCCTAGACTCCCCCACTAGGAAACATCCTCTCCACAACCACTCTATCTGTGCCCTCTGGTCCTAGACTCCCCCACTACAGGAAACATCCTCTCCACATCCACTCTATCTGTGTCCTCTGGTCCTCGACTCCCCCACTACAGGAAACATCCTCTCCACATCCACTCTATCTGTGTCCTCTGGTCCTAGACTCCCCCACTACAGGAAACATCATCTCCACATCCACTCTCTCTGTGTCCTCTGGTCCTAGACTCCCCCACTACAGGAAACATCATCTCCACATCCACTCTACCTGTGTCCTCTGGTCCTAGACACCCCCACTATAGGAAACATCCTCTCCACATCCACTCTATCTGTGTCCTCTGGTCCTAGACTCCCCAACTACTGGAAATATCATCTCCACATCCACTCTATCTGTGTCCTCTGGCCCTAGACTCCCCAACTACAGGAAACATCAACTCCACATCCACTCTATCTGTGTCCTCTGGTCCTAGACTCCCCCACTATAGGAAACATCCTCTCCACATCCTCTCTATCTGTGTCCTCTCGTCCTAGATTCCCCAACTACAGGAAACATCATCTCCACATCCACTCTATCTGTGTCCTCCGGTCCTAGACTCCGGCACTATAGGAAACATCCTATCCACATCCACTCTATCTGTGTCCTCTGGTCCTAGACCCCCCACTACAGGAAACATCATCTCCACATCGACTCTATCTGTGTCCTCTGGTCCTAGACTCCCCCACTAGGAAACATCCTCTCTGCATCCACTCTATCTGTGTCCTCTGGTCCTAGACTCCCCCACTCGGAAACATCCTCTCCACATCCACTCTATCTGTGCCCTCTGGTCCTAGACTCCCCCACTACAGGAAACATCCTCTCCACATCCACTCTATCTGTGTCCTCTGGTCCTAGACTCCCCCACTACAGGAAACATCCTCTCCACATCCACTCTATCTGTGTCCTCTGGTCCTAGACTCCCCCACTACAGGAAACATCCTCTCCACATCCACTCTATCTGTGTCCTCTGGTCCTAGACTCCCCCAATATATGAAACATCCTCTCCACATCCACTCTATCTGTGTCCTCTGGTCCTAGACTCCCCCACTACAGGAAACATCATCTCCACATCCACTCTATCTGTGTCCTCTGGTCCTAGACTCCCCCACTATAGGAAACATCCTCTCCACATCCACTCTATCTGTGTCCACCGGTCCTAGACTCCCCCACTACAGGAAACATCCTCTACACATCCACGCTATCTGTGTCCTCTGGTCCTAGACTCCCCCACTACAGGAAACATCCTCTCCACATCCACTCTACCTGTGTCCTCTGGTCCTAGACTCCCCCAGTACAGGAAACATCATCTCCACATCCACTCTATCTGTGTCCTCTGGTCCTAGACACACCCACTATAGGAAACATCCTCTCCACATCCACTCTATCTGTGTCCTCTGGTCCTAGACTCCCCAACTACAGGAAATATCATCTCCACATCCACTCTATCTGTGTCCTCTGGCCCTAGACTCCCCCACTATAGGAAACATCCTCTCCACATCCACTCTATCTGTGTCCTCTGGTCCTAGACTCCCCAAACACAGGAAACATCATCTCCACATCCACTCTATCTGTGTCCTCTGGTCCTAGACTCCCCCACTATATGAAACATCCTCTCCACATCCACTCTATCTGTGTCCTCTGGTCCTAGACTCCCCAACTACTGGAAATATCATCTCCACATCCACTCTATCTGTGTCCTCTGGCCCTAGACTCCCCAACTACAGGAAACATCATCTCCACATCCACTCTATCTGTGTCCTCTGGTCCTAGACTCCCCCACTATAGGAAACATCCTCTCCACATCCTCTCTATCTGTGTCCTCTCGTCCTAGATTCCCCAACTACAGGAAACATCATCTCCACATCCACTCTATCTGTGTCCTCTGGTCCTAGACTCCCCAACTACAGGAAATATCATCTCCACATCCACTCTATCTGTGTCCTCTGGCCCTAGACTCCCCCACTATAGGAAACATCCTCTCCACATCCACTCTATCTGTGTCCTCTGGTCCTAGACTCCCCAAAAACAGGAAACATCATCTCCACATCCACTCTATCTGTGTCCTCTGGTCCTAGACTCCCCAACTACAGGAAACATCATCTCCACATCCACTCTCTCTGTGTCCTCTGGTCCTAGACTCCCCCACTATAGGAAACATCCTCTCCACATCCACTCTACCTGTGTCCTCTGGTCCTAGACTCCCCCACTACAGGAAACACCATCTCCACATCCACTCTATCTGTGTCCTCTGGTCCAAGACTCCCCCACTATAGGAAACATCCTCTCCACATCCAATCTATCTGTGTCCTCTGGTCCTAGACTCCCCCACTATATGATACATCCTCTCAACATCCACTCTATCTGTGTCCTCTGGTCCTAGACTCCCCAACTACAGGAAACATCATCTCCACATCCACTCTCTCTGTGTCCTCTGGTCCTAGACTCCCCCCACTATAGGAAACATCCTCTCCACATCCACTCTACCTGTGTCCTCTGGTCCTAGACTCCCCCAGTACAGGAAACATCATCTCCACATCCACTCTATCTGTGTCCTCTGGTCCTAGACACACCCACTATAGGAAACATCCTCTCCACATCCACTCTATCTGTGTCCTCTGGTCCTAGACTCCCCAACTACAGGAAATATCATCTCCACATCCACTCTATCTGTGTCCTCTGGCCCTAGACTCCCCCACTATAGGAAACATCCTCTCCACATCCACTCTATCTGTGTCCTCTGGTCCTAGACTCCCCAAACACAGGAAACATCATCTCCACATCCACTCTATCTGTGTCCTCTGGTCCTAGACTCCCCCACTATATGAAACATCCTCTCCACATCCACTCTATCTGTGTTGTCTGGTCCTAGACTCCCCCACTATAGGAAACATCCTCTGAACATCCACTCTATCTGTGTCCTCTGGTCCTAGACTCCCCCACTAGGAAACATCCTCTCTACCTCCACTCTATCTGTGTCCTCTGGTCCTAGACTCCCCCACTAGGAAACATCCTCTCCACAACCACTCTATCTGTGCCCTCTGGTCCTAGACTCCCCCACTACAGGAAACATCCTCTCCACATCCACTCTATCTGTGTCCTCTGGTCCTCGACTCCCCCACTACAGGAAACATCCTCTCCACATCCACTCTATCTGTGTCCTCTGGTCCTAGACTCCCCCACTACAGGAAACATCATCTCCACATCCACTCTCTCTGTGTCCTCTGGTCCTAGACTCCCCCACTACAGGAAACATCATCTCCACATCCACTCTACCTGTGTCCTCTGGTCCTAGACACCCCCACTATAGGAAAACATCCTCTCCACATCCACTCTATCTGTGTCCTCTGGTCCTAGACTCCCCAACTACTGGAAATATCATCTCCACATCCACTCTATCTGTGTCCTCTGGCCCTAGACTCCCCAACTACAGGAAACATCATCTCCACATCCACTCTATCTGTGTCCTCTGGTCCTAGACTCCCCCACTATAGGAAACATCCTCTCCACATCCTCTCTATCTGTGTCCTCTCGTCCTAGATTCCCCAACTACAGGAAACATCATCTCCACATCCACTCTATCTGTGTCCTCTGGTCCTAGACTCCCCAACTACAGGAAATATCATCTCCACATCCACTCTATCTGTGTCCTCTGGCCCTAGACTCCCCCACTATAGGAAACATCCTCTCCACATCCACTCTATCTGTGTCCTCTGGTCCTAGACTCCCCAAACACAGGAAACATCATCTCCACATCCACTCTATCTGTGTCCTCTGGTCCTAGACTCCCCCACTATATGAAACATCCTCTCCACATCCACTCTATCTGTGTTGTCTGGTCCTAGACTCCCCCACTATAGGAAACATCCTCTGAACATCCACTCTATCTGTGTCCTCTGGTCCTAGACTCCCCCACTAGGAAACATCCTCTCTACCTCCACTCTATCTGTGTCCTCTGGTCCTAGACTCCCCCACTAGGAAACATCCTCTCCACAACCACTCTATCTGTGCCCTCTGGTCCTAGACTCCCCCACTACAGGAAACATCCTCTCCACATCCACTCTATCTGTGTCCTCTGGTCCTCGACTCCCCCACTACAGGAAACATCCTCTCCACATCCACTCTATCTGTGTCCTCTGGTCCTAGACTCCCCCACTACAGGAAACATCATCTCCACATCCACTCTCTCTGTGTCCTCTGGTCCTAGACTCCCCCACTACAGGAAACATCATCTCCACATCCACTCTACCTGTGTCCTCTGGTCCTAGACACCCCCACCATCCTCTCCACATCCACTCTATCTGTGTCCTCTGGTCCTAGACTCCCCAACTACTGGAAATATCATCTCCACATCCACTCTATCTGTGTCCTCTGGCCCTAGACTCCCCAACTACAGGAAACATCATCTCCACATCCACTCTATCTGTGTCCTCTGGTCCTAGACTCCCCCACTATAGGAAACATCCTCTCCACATCCTCTCTATCTGTGTCCTCTCGTCCTAGATTCCCCAACTACAGGAAACATACATCTCCACATCCACTCTATCTGTGTCCTCCGGTCCTAGACTCCGGCACTATAGGAAACATCCTATCCACATCCACTCTATCTGTGTCCTCTGGTCCTAGACCCCCCACTACAGGAAACATCATCTCCACATCGACTCTATCTGTGTCCTCTGGTCCTAGACTCCCCCACTAGGAAACATCCTCTCTGCATCCACTCTATCTGTGTCCTCTGGTCCTAGACTCCCCCACTAGGAAACATCCTCTCCACATCCACTCTATCTGTGCCCTCTGGTCCTAGACTCCCCCACTACAGGAAACATCCTCTCCACATCCACTCTATCTGTGTCCTCTGGTCCTAGACTCCCCCACTACAGGAAACATCCTCTCCACATCCACTCTATCTGTGTCCTCTGGTCCTAGACTCCCCCACTACAGGAAACATCCTCTCCACATCCCACTCTATCTGTGTCCTCTGGTCCTAGACTCCCCCAATATATGAAACATCCTCTCCACATCCACTCTATCTGTGTCCTCTGGTCCTAGACTCCCCCACTACAGGAAACATCATCTCCACATCCACTCCTATCTGTGTCCTCTGGTCCTAGACTCCCCCACTATAGGAAACATCCTCTCCACATCCACTCTATCTGTGTCCACCGGTCCTAGACTCCCCACTACAGGAAACATCCTCTACACATCCACGCTATCTGTGTCCTCTGGTCCTAGACTCCCCCACTACAGGAAACATCCTCGTCCACATCTACTCTGTCTGTATCCTCTTGTCTTAGACTCCCCCACTACAGGAAACATCCTCTCCATATCCACTCTATCTGTGCCCTCTGGTCCTAGACTCCCCCACTATAGGAAACATCCTCTCCACATCCACTCTATCTGTGTCCTCTGGTCCTAGACTCCCCCACTAGGAAACATCCTCTCTACAGCCACTCTATCCTGTGTCCTCTGGTCCTAGACTCCCCCACTAGGAAACATCCTCTCCACATCCACTCTATCTGTGCCCTCTGGTCCTAGACTCCTCCACTACAGGAAACATCCTCTCACAGCCACTCTATCTGTGTCCTCTGGTCCTAGACTCCCCCACTACAGGAAACATCCTCTCCACATCCACTCTATCTGTGTCCTCTGGTCCTAGACTCCCCCACTACATGAAACATCCTCTCCACATCCACTCTATCTGTGTCCTCTGGTCCTAGACTCCCCCCACTACAGGAAACATCATCTCCACATCCACTCTATCTGTGTCCTCTGGTCCAAGACTCCCCCACTATAGGAAACATCCTCTCCACACCCACTCTATCTGTGTCCTCTGGTCTAGACTCCCCAACTACAGGAAACATCATCTCCACATCCACTCTATCTGTGTCCTCTGGTCCTAGACTCCCCCACTATTGGAAACATCCTCTCCCACATCCACTCTATCTGTGTCCTCTGGTCCTAGACTCCCCCAGCTACAGGAAACATCATCTCCACATCCACTCTCTCTGTGTCCTCTGGTCCTAGACTCCCCCACTATAGGAAACATCCTCTACACATCCACTCTACCTGTGTCCTCTGGTCCTAGACTCCCCCACTACAGGAAACATCATCTTCCAACATCCACTCTATCTGTGTCCTCTGGTCCTAGACTCCCCCACTATAGGAAACATCCTCTCCACATCCACTCTATCTGTGTCCTCTGGTCCTAGACTCCCCAACTGACAGGAAATATCATCTCCACATCCACTCTATCTGTGTCCTCTGGCCCTAGACTCCCCCACTATAGGAAACATCCTCTCCGCATCCACTCTATCTGTGTCCTCTGGTCCTAGACTCCCCCAAACACAGGAAACATCATCTCCACATCCACTCTATCTGTGTCCTCTGGTCCTAGACTCCCCCACTATATGAAACATCCTCTCCACATCCACTCTATCTGTGTCCTCTGGTCCTAGACTCCCCCACTATAGGAAACATCCTCTGAACATCCCACTCTATCTGTGTCCTCTGGTCCTAGACTCCCCCACTAGGAAACATCCTCTCCTACCTCCACTCTATCTGTGTCCTCTGGTCCTAGACTCCCCCCACTAGGAAACATCCTACTCCACAACCACTCTATCTGTGCCCTCTGGTCCTAGACTCCCCCACTACAGGAAACATCCTCTCCACATCCACTCTATCTGTGTCCTCTGGTCCTCGACTCCCCCACTACAGGAAACATCCTCTCCACATCCACTCTATCTGTGTCCTCTGGTCCTAGACTCCCCCACTACAGGAAACATCCTCTCCACATCCACTCTATCTGTGTCCTCTGGTCCTAGACTCCCCCACTATATGAAACATCCTCTCCACATCCACTCTATCTGTGCCCTCTGGTCCTAGACTCTCCCACTACAGGAAACATCCTCTCCACATCCACTCTATCTGTGTCCTCTGGTCCTCGACTCCCCCACTACAGGGAACATCCTCTCCACATCCTCTCTATCTGTGTCCTCTGGTCCTAGACTCCCCCACTACAGGAAACATCCTCTCCACATCCACTCTATCTGTGTCCTCTGGTCCTAGACTCCCCCACTATATGAAACATCCTCTCCACATCCACTCTATCTGTGTCCTCTGGTCCTAGACTCCCCCACAACTGGAAACATCATATCCACATCCACTCTATCTGTGTCCTCTGGTCCTAGACTCCCCCACTATAGGAAACATCCTCTCCACACCCACTCTATCTGTGTCCTCTGGTCCTAGACTCCCCAACTACAGGAAACATCATCTCCACATCCACTCTCTCTGTGTCCTCTGGTCCTAGACTCCCCCACTATAGGAAACATCCTCTCCACATCCACTCTACCTGTGTCCTCTGGTCCTAGACTCCCCCACTACAGGAAACACCATCTCCACATCCACTCTATCTGTGTCCTCTGGTCCAAGACTCCCCCACTATAGGAAACATCCTCTCCACATCCACTCTATCTGTGTCCTCTGGTTCTAGACTCCCCAACAACAGGAAACATCATCTCCACATCCACTCTATCTGTGTCCTCTGGTCCTAGACTCCCCCACTATAGGAAACATCCTCTCCGCATCCACTCTATCTGTGTCCTCTGGTCCTAGACTCCCCAAACACAGGAAACATCATCTCCACATCCACTCTATCTGTGTCCTCTGGTCCTAGACTCCCCCACTATATGATACATCCTCTCAACATCCACTCTATCTGTGTCCTCTGGTCCTAGACTCCCCAACTACAGGAAACATCATCTCCACATCCACTCTCTCTGTGTCCTCTGATCCTAGACTCCCCCCACTATAGGAAACATCCTCTCCACTTCCACTCTACCTGTGTCCTCTGGTCCTAGACTCCCCCAGTACAGGAAACATCATCTCCACATCTACTCTATCTGTGTCCTCTGGTCCTAGACACACCCACTATAGGAAACATCCTCTCCACATCCACTCTATCTGTGTCCTCTGGTCCTAGACTCCCCAACTACAGGAAATATCATCTCCACATCCACTCTATCTGTGTCCTCTGGCCCTAGACTCCCCCACTATAGGAAACATCCTCTCCACATCCACTCTATCTGTGTCCTCTGGTCCTAGACTCCCCAAACACAGGAAACATCATCTCCACATCCACTCTATCTGTGTCCTCTGGTCCTAGACTCCCCCACTATATGAAACATCCTCTCCACATCCACTCTATCTGTGTCGTCTGGTCCTAGACTCCCCCACTATAGGAAACATCCTCTGAACATCCACTCTATCTGTGTCCTCTGGTCCTAGACTCCCCCACTAGGAAACATCCTCTCTACCTCCACTCTATCTGTGTCCTCTGGTCCTAGACTCCCCCACTAGGAAACATCCTCTCCACAACCACTCTATCTGTGCCCTATGGTCCTAGACTCCCCCACTACAGGAAACATCCTCTCCACATCCACTCTATCTGTGTCCTCTGGTCCTCGACTCCCCCACTACAGGAAACATCCTCTCCACATCCACTCTATCTGTGTCCTCTGGTCCTAGACTCCCCCACTACAGGAAACATCATCTCCACATCCACTCTCTCTGTGTCCTCTGGTCCTAGACTCCCCCACTACAGGAAACATCATCTCCACATCCACTCTACCTGTGTCCTCTGGTCCTAGACACCCCCACTATAGGAAACATCCTCTCCACATCCACTCTATCTGTGTCCTCTAGTCCTAGACTCCCCAACTACTGGAAATATCATCTCCACATCCACTCTATCTGTGTCCTCTGGCCCTAGACTCCCCCACTATAGGAAACATCCACTCCGCATCCACTCTATCTGTGTCCTCTGGTCCTAGACTCCCCAAACACAGGAAACATCATCTCCACATCCACTCTATCTGTGTCCTCTGGTCCTAGACTCCCCAACTATATGAAACATCCTCTCCACATCCACTCTATCTGTGTCCTCTGGTCCTAGACTCCCCCACTAGGAAACATCCTCTCTACCTCCACTCTATCTGTGTCCTCTGGTCCTAGACTCCCCAAACACAGGAAACATCATCTCCACATCCACTCTATCTGTGTCCTCTGGTCCTAGACTCCCCAACTATATGAAACATCCTCTCCACATCCACTCTATCTGTGTCCTCTGGTCCTAGACTCCCCCACTATAGGAAACATCCTCTGAACATCCACTCTATCTGTGTCCTCTGGTCCTAGACTCCCCCACTAGGAAACATCCTCTCTACCTCCACTCTATCTGTGTCCTCTGGTCCTAGACTCCCCCACTAGGAAACATCCTCTCCACAACCACTCTATCTGTGCCCTCTGGTCCTAGACTCACCCACTACAGGAAACACCCTCTCCACATCCACTTTATCTGTGTCCTCTGGTCCTCGACTCCCCCACTATAGGAAACATCCTCTCCACATCCACTCTATCTGTGTCCTCTGGTCCTAGACTCCCCCACTACAGGAAACATCCTCTCCACATCCACTCTATCTGTGTCCTCTGGTCCTAGACTCCCCCACTATATGAAACATCCTCTCCACATCCACTCTATCTGTGTCCTCTGGTCCTAGACTCCCCCACTACTGGAAACATCATCTCCACATCCACTATATCTGTGTCCTCTGGTCCTAGACTCCCCCACTATAGGAAACATCCTCTCCACACCCACTCTATCTGTGTCCTCTGGTCCTAGACTCCCCAACTACAGGAAACATCATCTCCACATCCACTCTCTCTGTGTCCTCTGGTCCTAGACTCCCCCACTGTAGGAAACATCCTCTCCACATCCACTCTACCTGTGTCCTCTGGTCCTAGACTCCCCCACTACAGGAAACACCATCTCCACATCCACTCTATCTGTGTCCTCTGGTCCAAGACTCCCCCACTATAGGAAACATCCTCTCCACATCCACTCTATCTGTGTCCTCTGGTCCTAGACTCCCCAACTACAGGAAACATCATCTCCACATCCACTCTATCTGTGTCCTCTGGTCCTAGACTCCCCCACTATAGGAAACATCCTCTCCGCATCCACTCTATCTGTGTCCTCTGGTCCTAGACTCCCCAAACACAGGAAACATCATCTCCACATCCACTCTATCTGTGTCCTCTGGTCCTAGACTCCCCCACTATATGAAACATCCTCTCCACATCCACTCTATCTGTGTCCTCTGGTCCTATACTCCCCCACTACTGGAAACATCATATCCACATCCACTCTATCTGTGTCCTCTGGTCCTAGACTCCCCCACTATAGGAAACATCCTCTCCACACCCACTCTATCTGTGTCCTCTGGTCCTAGACTCCCCAACTACAGGAAACATCATCTCCACATCCACTCTCTCTGTGTCCTCTGGTCCTAGACTCCCCCACTATAGAAACATCCTCTCCACATCCACTCTACCTGTGTCCTCTGGTCCTAGACTCCCCCACTACAGGAAACACCATCTCCACATCCACTCTATCTGTGTCCTCTGGTCCAAGACTCCCCCACTATAGGAAACATCCTCTCCACATCCACTGTATCTGTGTCCTCTGGTCCTAGACTCCCCAACAACAGGAAACATCATCTCCACATCCACTCTATCTGTGTCCTCTGGTCCTAGACTCCCCCACTATAGGAAACATCCTCTCCGCATCCACTCTATCTGTGTCCTCTGGTCCTAGACTCCCCAAACACAGGAAACATCATCTCCACATCCACTCTATCTGTGTCCTCTGGTCCTAGACTCCCCCCACTATAGGAAACATCCTCTCCACATCCACTCTACCTGTGTCCTCTGGTCCTAGACTCCCCCACTACATGAAACACCATCTCCACATCCACTCTATCTGTGTCCTCTGGTCCAAGACTCCCCCACTATAGGAAACATCCTCTCAACATCCACTCTATCTGTGTCCTCTGGTCCTAGACTCCCCAACTATAGGAAACATCCTCTCCACACCCACTCTATCTGTGTCCTCTGGTCCTAGACTCCCCCACTACAGGAAACATCCTCTCCACATCCACTCTATCTGTGTCCACCGGTCCTAGACTCCCCCACTACAGGAAACATCCTCTACACATCCACGCTATCTGTGTCCTCTGGTGCTAGACTCCCCCACTACAGGAAACATCCTCTCCATATCCACTCTATCTGTGCCCTCTGGTCCTAGACTCCCCCACTATAGGAAACATCCTCTCCACATCCACTCTATCTGTGTCCTCTGGTCCTAGACTCCCCCACTAGGAAACATCCTCTCTACAGCCACTCTATCTGTGTCCTCTGGTCCTAGACTCCCCCACTAGGAAACATCCTCTCCACATCCACTCTATCTGTGCCCTCTGGTCCTAGACTCCTCCACTACAGGAAACATCCTCTCCACAGCCACTCTATCTGTGTCCTCTGGTCCTAGACACCCCCACTACAGGAAACATCCTCTCCACATCCACTCTATCTGTGTCCTCTGGTCCTAGACTCCCCCACTAGGAAACATCCTCTCCACAACCACTCTATCTGTGCCCTCTGGTCCTAGACTCCCCCACTACAGGAAACATCCTCTCCACATCCACTCTATCTGTGTCCTCTGGTCCTCGACTCCCCCACTACAGGAAACATCCTCTCCACATCCACTCTATCTGTGTCCTCTGGTCCTAGACTCCCCCACTACAGGAAACATCCTCTCCACATCCACTCTATCTGTGTCCTCTGGTCCTAGACTCCCCCACTATATGAAACATCCTCTCCACATCCACTCTATCTGTGTCCTCTGGTCCTAGACTCCCCCAGTACTGGAAACATCATCTCCACATCCACTCTATCTGTGTCCTCTGGTCCTAGACTCCCCCACTATAGGAAACATCCTCTCCACACCCACTCTATCTGTGTCCTCTGGTCCTAGACTCCCCAACTACAGGAAACATCATCTCCACATCCACTCTCTCTGTGACCTCTGGTCCTAGACTCCCCCACTATAGGAAACATCCTCTCCACATCCACTCTACCTGTGTCCTCTGGTCCTAGACTCCCCCACTACAGGAAACACCATCTCCACATCCACTCTATCTGTGTCCTCTGGTCCAAGACTCCCCCACTATAGGAAACATCCTCTCCACATCCACTCTATCTGTGTCCTCTGGTCCTAGACTCCCCAACTACAGGAAACATCATCTCCACATCCACTCTGTGTCCTCTGGTCCTAGACTCCCCCACTATAGGAAACATCCTCTCCGCATCCACTCTATCTGTGTCCTCTGGTCCTAGACTCCCCAACTACAGGAAACATCATCTCCACATCCACTCTATCTGTGTCCTCTGGTCCTAGACTCCCCCACTATATGAAACATCCTCTCCACATCCACTCTATCTGTGTCCTCTGGTCCTAGACTCCCCCACTACAGGAAACATCATCCCCACATTCACTCTATCTGTGTCCTCTGGTCCTAGACTCCCCCACTATAGGAAACATCCTCTCCACATCCACTCTATCTGTGTCCTCTGGTCCTAGACTCCCCGACTACAGGAAACAGCATCTCCACATCCACTCTATCTGTGTCCTCTGGTCCTAGACTCCCCCACTATAGGAAACATCCTCTCCACATCCACTCTATCTGTGTCCTCTGGTCCTAGACTCCCCAACTACAGGAAACATCATCTCCACATCCACTCTATCTGTGTCCTCTGGTCCTAGACTCCCCCACTAGGAAACATCCTCTCCACATCCACTCTATCTGTGTCCTCTGGTCGTAGACTCCCCCACTACAGGAAACATCCTCTCCACATCCACTCTATCCGTGTCCTCTGGTCCTAGACTCCCCCAATATATGAAACATCCTCTCCACTTCCACTCTATCTGTGTCCTCTGGTCCTAGACTCCCCCACTACAGGAAACATCATCTCCACATCCACTCTATCTGTGTCCTCTGGTCCTAGACTCCCCCACTATAGGAAACATCCTCTCCACATCGACTCTATCTGTGTCCACCGGTCCTAGACTCCCCCACTACAGGAAACATCCTCTACACATCCACGCTATCTGTGTCCTCTGGTCCTAGACTCCCCCACTACAGGAAACATCCTCTCCACATCCACTCTGTCTGTATCCTCTTGTCTTAGACTCCCCCACTACAGGAAACATCCTCTCAATATCCACTCTATCTGTGCCCTCTGGTCCTAGACTCCCCCACTATAGGAAACATCCTCTCCACATCCACTCTATCTGTGTCCTCTGGTCCTAGACTCCCCCATTAGGAAACATCCTCTCTACAGCCACTCTATCTGTGTCCTCTGGTCCTAGACTCCCCCACTAGGAAACATCCTCTCCACATCCACTCTATCTGTGCCCTCTGGTCCTAGACTCCTCCACTACAGGAAACATCCTCTCCACAGCCACTCTATCTGTGTCCTCTGGTCCTAGACTCCCCCACTACAGGAAACATCCTCTCCACATCCACTCTATCTGTGTCCTCTGGTCCTAGACTCCCCCACTACATGAAACATCCTCTCCACATCCACTCTATCTGTGTCCTCTGGTCCTAGACTCCCCCACTACAGGAAACATCATCTCCACATCCACTCTATCTGTGTCCTCTGGTCCAAGACTCCCCCACTACAGGAAACATCCTCTCCACACCCACTCTATCTGTGTCCTCTGGTCCTAGACTCCCCAACTACAGGAAACATCATCTCCACATCCACTCTATCTGTGTCCTCTGGTCCTAGACTCCCCCACTATTGGAAACATCCTCTCCACATCCACTCTATCTGTGTCCTCTGGTCCTAGACTCCCCAACTACAGGAAACATCATCTCCACATCCAGTCTCTCTGTGTCCTCTGGTCCTAGACTCCCCCACTATAGGAAACATCCTCTACACATCCACTCTATCTGTGTCCACCGGTCCTAGACTCCCCCACTACAGGAAACATCCTCTACACATCCACGCTATCTGTGTCCTCTGGTCCTAGACTCCCCCACTACAGGAAACATCCTCTCCATATCCACTCTATCTGTGCCCTCTGGTCCTAGACTCCCCCACTATAGGAAACATCCTCTCCACATCCACTCTATCTGTGTCCTCTGGTCCTAGACTCCCCCACTAGGAAACATCCTCTCTACAGCCACTCTATCTGTGTCCTCTGGTCCTAGACTCCCCCACTAGGAAACATCCTCTCCACATCCACTCTATCTGTGCCCTCTGGTCCTAGACTCCTCCACTACAGGAAACATCCTCTCCACAGCCACTCTATCTGTGTCCTCTGGTCCTAGACACCCCCACTACAGGAAACATCCTCTCCACATCCACTCTATCTGTGTCCTCTGGTCCTAGACTCCCCCACTAGGAAACATCCTCTCCACAACCACTCTATCTGTGCCCTCTGGTCCTAGACTCCTCCACTACAGGAAACATCCTCTCCACATCCACTCTATCTGTGTCCTCTGGTCCTCGACTCCCCCACTACAGGAAACATCCTCTCCACATCCACTCTATCTGTGTCCTCTGGTCCTAGACTCCCCCACTACAGGAAACATCCTCTCCACATCCACTCTATCTGTGTCCTCTGGTCCTAGACTCCCCCACTATATGAAACATCCTCTCCACATCCACTCTATCTGTGTCCTCTGGTCCTAGACTCCCCCAGTACTGGAAACATCATCTCCACATCCACTCTATCTGTGTCCTCTGGTCCTAGACTCCCCCACTATAGGAAACATCCTCTCCACACCCACTCTATCTGTGTCCTCTGGTCCTAGACTCCCCAACTACAGGAAACATCATCTCCACATCCACTCTCTCTGTGACCTCTGGTCCTAGACTCCCCCACTATAGGAAACATCCTCTCCACATCCACTCTACCTGTGTTCTCTGGTCCTAGACTCCCCCACTACAGGAAACACCATCTCCACATCCACTCTATCTGTGTCCTCTGGTCCAAGACTCCCCCACTATAGGAAACATCCTCTCCACATCCACTCTATCTGTGTCCTCTGGTCCTAGACTCCCCAACTACAGGAAACATCATCTCCACATCCACTCTGTGTCCTCTGGTCCTAGACTCCCCCACTATAGGAAACATCCTCTCCGCATCCACTCTATCTGTGTCCTCTGGTCCTAGACTCCCCAACTACAGGAAACATCATCTCCACATCCACTCTATCTGTGTCCTCTGGTCCTAGACTCCCCCACTATATGAAACATCCTCTCCACATCCACTCTATCTGTGTCCTCTGGTCCTAGACTCCCCCACTACAGGAAACATCATCCCCACATTCACTCTATCTGTGTCCTCTGGTCCTAGACTCCCCCACTATAGGAAACATCCTCTCCACATCCACTCTATCTGTGTCCTCTGGTCCTAGACTCCCCGACTACAGGAAACAGCATCTCCACATCCACTCTATCTGTGTCCTCTGGTCCTAGACTCCCCCACTATAGGAAACATCCTCTCCACATCCACTCTATCTGTGTCCTCTGGTCCTAGACTCCCCAACTACAGGAAACATCATCTCCACATCCACTCTATCTGTGTCCTCTGGTCCTAGACTCCCCCACTAGGAAACATCCTCTCCACATCCACTCTATCTGTGTCCTCTGGTCGTAGACTCCCCCACTACAGGAAACATCCTCTCCACATCCACTCTATCCGTGTCCTCTGGTCCTAGACTCCCCCAATATATGAAACATCCTCTCCACTTCCACTCTATCTGTGTCCTCTGGTCCTAGACTCCCCCACTACAGGAAACATCATCTCCACATCCACTCTATCTGTGTCCTCTGGTCCTAGACTCCCCCACTATAGGAAACATCCTCTCCACATCGACTCTATCTGTGTCCACCGGTCCTAGACTCCCCCACTACAGGAAACATCCTCTACACATCCACGCTATCTGTGTCCTCTGGTCCTAGACTCCCCCACTACAGGAAACATCCTCTCCACATCCACTCTGTCTGTATCCTCTTGTCTTAGACTCCCCCACTACAGGAAACATCCTCTCAATATCCACTCTATCTGTGCCCTCTGGTCCTAGACTCCCCCACTATAGGAAACATCCTCTCCACATCCACTCTATCTGTGTCCTCTGGTCCTAGACTCCCCCACTAGGAAACATCCTCTCTACAGCCACTCTATCTGTGTCCTCTGGTCCTAGACTCCCCCACTAGGAAACATCCTCTCCACATCCACTCTATCTGTGCCCTCTGGTCCTAGACTCCTCCACTACAGGAAACATCCTCTCCACAGCCACTCTATCTGTGTCCTCTGGTCCTAGACTCCCCCACTACAGGAAACATCCTCTCCACATCCACTCTATCTGTGTCCTCTGGTCCTAGACTCCCCCACTACATGAAACATCCTCTCCACATCCACTCTATCTGTGTCCTCTGGTCCTAGACTCCCCCACTACAGGAAACATCATCTCCACATCCACTCTATCTGTGTCCTCTGGTCCAAGACTCCCCCACTACAGGAAACATCCTCTCCACACCCACTCTATCTGTGTCCTCTGGTCCTAGACTCCCCAACTACAGGAAACATCATCTCCACATCCACTCTATCTGTGTCCTCTGGTCCTAGACTCCCCCACTATTGGAAACATCCTCTCCACATCCACTCTATCTGTGTCCTCTGGTCCTAGACTCCCCAACTACAGGAAACATCATCTCCACATCCAGTCTCTCTGTGTCCTCTGGTCCTAGACTCCCCCACTATAGGAAACATCCTCTACACATCCACTCTACCTGTGTCCTCTGGTCCTAGACTCCCCCTCTACAGTAAACATCATCTCCACTTCCACTCTATCTGTGTCCTCTGGTCCTAGACTCCCCCACTATAGGAAACATCCTCTCCACATCCACTCTATCTGTGTCCTCTGGTCCTAGACTCCCCAACTACAGGAAATATCATCTCCACATCCACTCTATCTGTGTCCACTGGCCCTAGACTCCCCCACTATAGGATACATCCTCTCTGCATCCACTCTATCTGTGTCCTCTGGTCCTAGACTCCCCAAACACAGGAAACATCATCTCCACATCCACTCTATCTGTGTCCTCTGGTCCTAGACTCCCCCACTATATGAAACATCCTCTCCACATCCACTGTATCTGTGTCCTCTGGTCCTAGACTCCCCCACTATAGGAAACATCCTCTGAACATCCACTCTATCTGTGTCCTCTGGTCCTAGACTCCCCCACTAGGAAACATCCTCTCTACCTCCACTCTATCTGTGTCCTCTGGTCCTAGACTCCCCCACTAGGAAACATCCTCTCCACAACCACTCTATCTCTGCCCTCTGGTCCTAGACTCCCCCACTACAGGAAACATCCTCTCCACATCCACTCTATCTGTGTCCTCTGGTCCTCGACTCCCCCACTACAGGAAACATCCTCTCCACATCCACTCTATCTGTGTCCTCTGGTCCTAGACTCCCCCACTACAGGAAACATCCTCTCCACATCCACTCTATCTGTTTCCTCTGGTCCTAGACTCCCCCACTATATGAAACATCCTCTCCACATCCACTCTATCTGTGTCCTTTGGTCCTAGACTCCCCAACTACAGGAAACATCATCTCCACATCCACTCTATCTGTGTCCTCTGGTCCTAGACTCCCCCACTATTGGAAACATCCTCTCCACATACACTCTATCTGTGTCCTCTGGTCCTAGACTCCCCAACTACAGGAAACATCATCTCCACATCCAGTCTCTCTGTGTCCTCTGGTCCTAGACTCCCCCACTATAGGAAACATCCTCTACACATCCACTCTACCTGTGTCCTCTGGTCCTAGACTCCCCCACTACAGGAAACATCATCTCCACATCACTCTATCAGTGTCCTCTGGTCCTAGACTCCCCCACTATAGGAAACATCCTCTCCACATCCACTCTATCTGTGTCCTCTGGTCCTAGACTCCCCAACTACAGGAAATATCATCTCCACATCCACTCTATCTGTGTCCTCTGGCCCTAGACTCCCCCACTATAGGAAACGTCCTCTCCGCATCCACTCTATCTGTGTCCTCTGGTCCTAGACTCCCCAAACACAGGAAACATCATCTCCACATCCACTCTATCTGTGTCCTCTGGTCCTAGACTCCCCCACTATATGAAACATCCTCTCCACATCCACTCTATCTGTGTCCTCTGGTCTTAGACTCCCCCACTATAGGAAACATCCTCTGAACATCCACTCTATCTGTGTCCTCTGGTCCTAGACTCCCCCACTAGGAAACATCCTCTCTACCTCCACTCTATCTGTGTCCTCTGGTCCTAGACTCCCCCACTAGGAAACATCCTCTCCACAACCACTCTATCTGTGCCCTCTGGTCCTAGACTCCCCCACTACAGGAAACATCCTCTCCACATCCACTCTATCTGTGTCCTCTGGTCCTCGACTCCCCCACTACAGGAAACATCCTCTCCACATCCACTCTATCTGTGTCCTCTGGTCCTAGACTCCCCCACTACAGGAAACATCCTCTCCACATCCACTCTATCTGTGTCCTCTGGTCCTAGACTCCCCCACTATATGAAACATCCTCCCCACATCCACTCTATCTGTGCCCTCTGGTCCTAGACTCCCCCACTACAGGAAACATCCTCTCCACATCCACTCTATCTGTGTCCTCTGGTCCTCGACTCCCCCACTACAGGAAACATCCTCTCCACATCCACTCTATCTGTGTCCTCTGGTCCTAGACTCCCCCACTACAGGAAACATCCTCTACACATCCACTCTATCTGTGTCCTCTGGTCCTAGACTCCCCCACTATATGAAACATCCTCTCCACATCCACTCTATCTGTGTCCTCTGGTCCTAGACTCCCCCACTACTGGAAACATGATCTCCACATCCACTCTATCTGTGTCCTCTGGTCCTAGACTTCCCCACTATAGGAAACATCCTCTCCACACCCACTCTATCTGTGTCCTCTGGTCCTAGACTCCCCAACTACAGGAAACATCATCTCCACATCCACTCTCTCTGTGTCCTCTGGTCCTAGACTCCCCCACTATAGGAAACATCCTCTCCACATCCACTCTACCTGTGTCCTCTGGTCCTAGACTCCCCCACTACAGGAAACACCATCTCCACATCCACTCTATCTGTGTCCTCTGGTCCAAGACTCCCCCACTATAGGAAACATCCTCTCCACATCCACTCTATCTGTGTCCTCTGGTCCTAGACTCCCCAACTACAGGAAACATCATCTCCACATCCACTCTATCTGTGTCCTCTGGTCCTAGACTCCCCCACTATAGGAAACATCCTCTCCGCATCCACTCTATCTGTGTCCTCTGGTCCTAGACTCCCCAAACACAGGAAACATCATTTCCACATCCACTCTATCTGTGTCCTCTGGTCCTAGACTCCCCCACTATATGAAACATCCTCTCAACATCCACTCTATCTGTGTCCTCTGGTCCTAGACTCCCCAACTACAGGAAACATCATCTCCACATCCACTCTCTCTGTGTCCTCTGGTCCTAGACTCCCCCCACTATAGGAAACATCCTCTCCACATCCACTCTACCTGTGTCCTCTGGTCCTAGACTCCCCCACTACAGGAAACATCATCTCCACATCCACTCTATCTGTGTCCTCTGGTCCTAGACACCCCCACTATAGGAAACATCCTCTCCACATCCACTCTATCTGTGTCCTCTGGTCCTAGACTCCCCAACTACAGGAAATATCATCTCCACATCCACTCTATCTGTGTCCTCTGGCCCTAGACTCCCCCACTATAGGAAACATCCTCTCCGCATCCACTCTATCTGTGTCCTCTGGTCCTAGACTCCCCAAACACAGGAAACATCATCTCCACATCCACTCTATCTGTGTCCTCTGGTCCTAGACTCCCCCACTATATGAAACATCCTCTCCACATCCACTCTATCTGTGTCCTCTGGTCCTAGACTCCCCCACTATAGGAAACATCCTCTGAACATCCACTCTATCTGTGTCCTCTGGTCCTAGACCCCCCACTAGGAAACATCCTCTCTTCCTCCACTCTATCTGTGTCCTCTGGTCCTAGAATCCCCCACTAGGAAACATCCTCTCCACAACCACTCTATCTGTGCCCTCTGGTCCTAGACTCCCCCACTACAGGAAACATCCTCTCCACATCCACTCTATCTGTGTCCTCTGGTCCTCGACTCCCCCACTACAGGAAACATCCTCTCCACATCCACTCTATCTGTGTCCTCTGGTCCTAGACTCCCCAACTACAGGAAACATCATCCCCACATCCACTCTCTCTGTGTCCTCTGGTCCTAGACTCCCCCCACTATAGGAAACATCCTCTCCACATCCACTCTACCTGTGTCCTCTGGTCCTAGACTCCCCCACTACAGGAAACATCATCTCCACATCCACTCTACCTGTGTCCTCTGGTCCTAGACACCCCCACTATAGGAAACATCCTCTCCACATCCACTCTATCTGTGTCCTCTGGTCCTAGACTCCCCAACTACAGGAAATATCATCTCCACATCCACTCTATCTGTGTCCTCTGGCCCTAGACTCCCCCACTATAGGAAACATCCTCTCCGCATCCACTCTATCTGTGTCCTCTGGTCCTAGACTCCCCAAACACAGGAAACATCATCTCCACATCCACTCTTATCTGTGTCCTCTGGTCCTAGACTCCCCCACTATATGAAACATCCTCTCCACATCCACTCTATCTGTGTCCTCTGGTCCTAGACACCCCCACTATAGGAAACATCCTCTGAACATCCACTCTATCTGTGTCCTCTGGTCCTAGACTCCCCCACTAGGAAACATCCTCTCTACCTCCACTCTATCTGTGTCCTCTGGTCCTAGACTCCCCCACTAGGAAACATCCTCTCCACAACCACTCTATCTGTGCCCTCTGGTCCTAGACTCCCCCACTACAGGAAACATCCTCTCCACATCCACTCTATCAGTGTCCTCTGGTCCTCGACTCCCCCACTACAGGAAACATCCTCTCCACATCCACTCTATCTGTGTCCTCTGGTCCTAGACTCCCCCACTACAGGAAACATCCTCTCCACATCCACTCTATCTGTGTCCTCTGGTCCTAGACTCCCCCACTATATGAAACATCCTCTCCACATCCACTCTATCTGTGTCCTCTGGTCCTAGACTCCCCCACTACTGGAAACATCATCTCCACATCCACTCTATCTGTGTCCTCTGGTCCTAGACTCCCCCACTATAGGAAACATCCTCTCCACACCCACTCTATCTGTGTCCTCTGGTCCTAGACTCCCCAACTACAGCAAACATCATCTCCACATCCACTCTCTCTGTGTCCTCTGGTCCTAGACTCCCCCACTATAGGAAACATCCTCTCCACATCCACTCTACCTGTGTCCTCTGGTCCTAGACTCCCCCACTACAGGAAACACCATCTCCACATCCACTCTATCTGTGTCCTCTGGTCCAAGACTCCCCCACTATAGGAAACATCCTCTCCACACCCACTCTATCTGTGTCCTCTGGTCCTAGACTCCCCAACTACAGCAAACATCATCTCCACATCCACTCTCTCTGTGTCCTCTGGTCCTAGACTCCCCAACTACAGGAAACATCATCTCCACATGCACTCTATCTGTGTCCTCTGGTCCTAGACTCCCCCACTATAGGAAACATCCTCTCCGCATCCACTCTATCTGTGTCCTCTGGTCCTAGACTCCCCAAACACAGGAAACATCATCTCCACTTCCACTCTATCTGTGTCCTCTGGTCCTAGACTCCCCCACTATATGAAACATCCTCTCAACATCCACTCTATCTGTGTCCTCTGGTCCTAGACTCCCCACCTACAGGAAACATCATCTCCACATCCACTCTATCTGTGTCCTCTGGTCCTAGACTCCCCCACTATATGAAACATCCTCTCCACATCCACTCTATCTGTGTCCTCTGGTCCTAGACTCCCCCACTACAGGAAACATCATCTCCACAACCACTCTATCTGTGTCCTCTGGTCCTAGACTCCCCCACTATAGGAAACATCCTCTCCACATCCACTCTATCTGTGTCCTCTTGTCCTAGACTCCCCAACTACAGGAAACATCATTTCCACATCCACTCTATCTGTGTCCTCTGGTCCTAGACTCCCCCACTAGGAAACATCCTCTCTACATCCACTCTATCTGTGTCCTCTGGTCCTAGACTCCCCCACTAGGAAACATCCTCTCCACATCCACTCTATCTGTGCCCTCTGGTCTTAGACTCCCCCACTACAGGAAACATCCTCTCCACATCCACTCTATCTGTGACCTCTGGTCCTAGACTCCCCCACTACAGGAAACATCCTCTCCACATCCACTCTATCTGTGTCCTCTGGTCCTAGACTCCCCCACTACTGGAAACATCCTCTCCATATCCACACTATCTGTGTCCTCTGGCCCTAGACTCCCCCACTATATGAAACATCCTCTCCACATCCACTCTATCTGTGTCCTCTGGTCCTAGACTCCCCCACTATAGGAAACATCCTCTCCACATCAACTCTATCTGTGTCCTCTGGTCCTAGACTCCCCAACTACAGGAAACATCATCTCCACATCCACTCTATCTGTGTCCTCTGGTCCTAGACTCCCCCACTATAGGAAACCTCCTCTCCACATCCACTCTACCTGTGTCCTCTGGTCCTAGACTCCCCCACTACAGGAAACATCATCTCCACATCCACTCTACCTGTGTCCTCTGGTCCTAGACACCCCCACTATAGGAAACATCCTCTCCACATCCACTCTATCTGTGTCCTCTGGTCCTAGACTCCCCAACTACAGGAAATATCATCTCCACATCCACTCTATCTGTGTCCTCTGGCCCTAGACTCCCCCACTATAGGAAACATCCTCTCCGCATCCACTCTATCTGTGTCCTCTGGTCCTAGACTCCCCAAACACAGGAAACATCATCTCCACATCCACTCTTATCTGTGTCCTCTGGTCCTAGACTCCCCCACTATATGAAACATCCTCTCCACATCCACTCTATCTGTGTCCTCTGGTCCTAGACACCCCCACTATAGGAAACATCCTCTGAACATCCACTCTATCTGTGTCCTCTGGTCCTAGACTCCCCCACTAGGAAACATCCTCTCTACCTCCACTCTATCTGTGTCCTCTGGTCCTAGACTCCCCCACTAGGAAACATCCTCTCCACAACCACTCTATCTGTGCCCTCTGGTCCTAGACTCCCCCACTACAGGAAACATCCTCTCCACATCCACTCTATCAGTGTCCTCTGGTCCTCGACTCCCCCACTACAGGAAACATCCTCTCCACATCCACTCTATCTGTGTCCTCTGGTCCTAGACTCCCCCACTACAGGAAACATCCTCTCCACATCCACTCTATCTGTGTCCTCTGGTCCTAGACTCCCCCACTATATGAAACATCCTCTCCACATCCACTCTATCTGTGTCCTCTGGTCCTAGACTCCCCCACTACTGGAAACATCATCTCCACATCCACTCTATCTGTGTCCTCTGGTCCTAGACTCCCCCACTATAGGAAACATCCTCTCCACACCCACTCTATCTGTGTCCTCTGGTCCTAGACTCCCCAACTACAGCAAACATCATCTCCACATCCACTCTCTCTGTGTCCTCTGGTCCTAGACTCCCCCACTATAGGAAACATCCTCTCCACATCCACTCTACCTGTGTCCTCTGGTCCTAGACTCCCCCACTACAGGAAACACCATCTCCACATCCACTCTATCTGTGTCCTCTGGTCCAAGACTCCCCCACTATAGGAAACATCCTCTCCACACCCACTCTATCTGTGTCCTCTGGTCCTAGACTCCCCAACTACAGCAAACATCATCTCCACATCCACTCTCTCTGTGTCCTCTGGTCCTAGACTCCCCAACTACAGGAAACATCATCTCCACATGCACTCTATCTGTGTCCTCTGGTCCTAGACTCCCCCACTATAGGAAACATCCTCTCCGCATCCACTCTATCTGTGTCCTCTGGTCCTAGACTCCCCAAACACAGGAAACATCATCTCCACTTCCACTCTATCTGTGTCCTCTGGTCCTAGACTCCCCCACTATATGAAACATCCTCTCAACATCCACTCTATCTGTGTCCTCTGGTCCTAGACTCCCCACCTACAGGAAACATCATCTCCACATCCACTCTATCTGTGTCCTCTGGTCCTAGACTCCCCCACTATATGAAACATCCTCTCCACATCCACTCTATCTGTGTCCTCTGGTCCTAGACTCCCCCACTACAGGAAACATCATCTCCACAACCACTCTATCTGTGTCCTCTGGTCCTAGACTCCCCCACTATAGGAAACATCCTCTCCACATCCACTCTATCTGTGTCCTCTTGTCCTAGACTCCCCAACTACAGGAAACATCATTTCCACATCCACTCTATCTGTGTCCTCTGGTCCTAGACTCCCCCACTAGGAAACATCCTCTCTACATCCACTCTATCTGTGTCCTCTGGTCCTAGACTCCCCCACTAGGAAACATCCTCTCCACATCCACTCTATCTGTGCCCTCTGGTCTTAGACTCCCCCACTACAGGAAACATCCTCTCCACATCCACTCTATCTGTGACCTCTGGTCCTAGACTCCCCCACTACAGGAAACATCCTCTCCACATCCACTCTATCTGTGTCCTCTGGTCCTAGACTCCCCCACTACTGGAAACATCCTCTCCATATCCACACTATCTGTGTCCTCTGGCCCTAGACTCCCCCACTATATGAAACATCCTCTCCACATCCACTCTATCTGTGTCCTCTGGTCCTAGACTCCCCCACTATAGGAAACATCCTCTCCACATCAACTCTATCTGTGTCCTCTGGTCCTAGACTCCCCAACTACAGGAAACATCATCTCCACATCCACTCTATCTGTGTCCTCTGGTCCTAGACTCCCCCACTATAGGAAACCTCCTCTCCACATCCACTCTATCTGTGTCCTCTGGTCCTAGACTCCTCAAACACAGGAAACATCATCTCCACATCCACTCTACCTGTGTCCTCTGGTCCTTGACTCCCCCACTATATGAAACATCCTCTCCACATCCACTCTATCTGTGTCCTCTGGTCCTAGACTCCCCAACTACAGGAAACATCATCTCCACATCCACTCTATCTGTGTCCTCTGGTCCTGGACTTCCCCACTATATGAAACATCCTCTCCACATCCACTCTATCTGTGTCCTCTGGTCCTAGACTCCCCCACTACAGGAAACATCATCTCCACATCCACTCTATCTGTGTCCTCTGGTCCTAGACTCCCCCACTATAGGAAACATCCTCTCCACATCCACTCTATCTGTGTCGTCTGGTCCTAGACTCCCCAACTACAGGAAACATCATCTCCACATCCACTCTATCTGTGTCCTCTGGTCCTAGACTCCCCCACTATAGGAAACATCCTCTCCACATCCACTCTATCTGTGTCCTCTGGTCCTAGACTCTCCCACTATAGGAAACATCCTCTCCACATGCACTCTATCTGTGTCCTCTGGTCCTAGACTCCCCCACTATAGGAAACATCCTCTCCACATCCACTCTATCTGTGTCCTCTGGTCCTAGACTCCCCAACTACAGGAAACATCATCTCCACATCCACTCTATCTGTGTCCTCTGGTCCTAGACTCCCCCACTATAGGAAACATCCTCTCCACATCCACTATATCTGTGTCCTCTGGTCCTAGACTCCCCAACTACAGGAAACATCATCTCCACATCCACTCTATCTGTGTCCTCTGGTCCTAGACTCCCCCACTATAGGAAACATCCTCTCCACATCCACTCTATCTGTGTCCTCTGGTCCTAGACTCCCCAACTACAGGAAACATCATCTGCACATCCACTCTATCTGTGTCCTCTGGTCCTAGACTCCCCCACTACAGGAAACATCATCTCCACATCCACTCTATCTGTGTCCTCAGGTCCTAGACTCCCCCACTATATGAAACATCCTCTCCACATCCACTCTATCCGTGTCCTCTGGTCCTAGACTCCCCAACTACAGGAAACATAATCTCCACATCCACTCTATCTGTGTCCTCTGGTCCTAGACTCCCCCACTATAGGAAACATCCTATCCACATCCACTCTACCTGTGTCCTCTGGTACTAGACTCCCCCACTATATGAAACATCCTCTCCACATCACTCTATCTGTGTCCTCTGGTCCTAGACACCCCAACTACAGGAAACATCATCTCCACATCCACTCTATCTGTGTCCTCTGGTCCTAGACTCCCCCACTATATGAAACATCCTCTCCACATCCACTCTATCTGTGTCCTCTGGCCCTAGACTCCCCCACTACAGGAAACATCATCTCCACATCCACTCTATCTGTGTCCTCTGGTCCTAGACTCCCCCACTATAGGAAACATCCTCTCCACATCCGCTCTATCTGTGTCCTCTGGTCCTAGACTCCCCAACTACAGGAAACATCATCTCCACATCCACTCTATCTGTGTCCTCTGGTCCTAGACTCCCCCACTGTAGGAAACATCCTCTCCACATCCACTCTGTCTGTGTCCTCTGGTCCTAGACTCCCCCAGTATAGGAAACATCCTCTCCACATCCACTCTATCTGTGTCCTCTGGTCCTAGACTCCCCCACTATATGAAACATCCTCTCCACATCACTCGATCTGTGTCCTCTGGTCCTAGACACCCCAACTACAGGAAACATCATCTCCACATCCACTCTATCTGTGTCCTCTGGTCCTAGACTCCCCCACTATATGAAACATCCTCTCCACATCCACTCTATCTGTGTCCTCTGGTCCTAGACTCCCCCACTACAGGAAACATCATCTCCACATCCACTCTATCTGTGTCCTCTGGTCCTAGACTCCCCCACTATAGGAAACATCCTCTCCACATCCGCTCTATCTGTGTCCTCTGGTCCTAGACTCCCCAACTACAGGAAACATCAGCTCCACATCCACTCTGTCTGTGTCCTCTGGTCCTAGACTGCCCCACTATAGGAAACATCCTCTCCGCATCCACTCTATCTGTGTCCTCTGGTCCTAGACTCCCCAAACACAGGAAACATCATCTCCACATCCACTCTATCTGTGTCCTCTGGTCCTAGACTCCCCCACTATATGAAACATCCTCTCCACATCCACTCTATCTGTGTCCTCTGGTCCTAGACTCCCCAACTACAGGAAACATCATCTCCACATCCACTCTATCTGTGTCCTCTGGTCCTAGACTCTCCCACTATATAAAACATCCTCTCCACATCCACTCTATCTGTGTCCTCTGGTCCTAGACTCCCGCTCTACAGGAAACATCATCTCCACATCCACTCTATCTGTGTCCTCAGGTCCTAGACTCCCCCACTATATGAAACATCCTCTCCACATCCACTCTATCTGTGTCCTCTGGTCCTAGACTCCAAAAACTACAGGAAACATCATCACCACATCCACTCTATCTGTGTCCTCTGGTCCTAGACTCCCCCACTATATGAAACATCCTCTCCACATCCACTCTATCTGTGTCCTCTGGTCCTAGACTCCCCCACTACAGGAAACATCATCTCCACATCCACTCTATCTGTGTCCTCTGGTCCTAGACTCCCCCACTATAGGAAACATCCTCTCCACATCCGCTCTATCTGTGTCCTCTGGTCCTAGACTCCCCAACTACAGAAACATCATCTCCACATCCACTCTATCTGTGTCCTCTGGTCCTAGACTCCCCCACTATAGGAAACATCCTCTCCACATCCACTCTATCTGTGTCGTCTGGTCCTAGACTCCCCAACTACAGGAAACATCATCTCCACATCCACTCTATCTGTGTCCTCTGGTCCTAGACTCCCCCACTATAGGAAACATCCTCTCCACATCCACTCTATCTGTGTCCTCTGGTCCTAGACTCCCCCACTATAGGAAACATCCTCTCCACATCCACTCTATCTGTGTCGTCTGGTCCTAGACTCCCCAACTACAGGAAACATCATCTCCACATCCACTCTATCTGTGTCCTCTGGTCCTAGACTCCCCCACTATAGGAAACATCCTCTCCACATCCACTCTATCTGTGTCCTCTGGTCCTAGACTCCCCCACTATAGGAAACATACTCTCCACATCCAATCTATCTGTGTCCTCTGGTCCTAGACTCCCCCACTACAGGATACATCATCTCCACATCCACTCTATCTGCGTCCTCTGGTCCTAGACTCCCCCACTATAGGAAACATCCTCTCCACATCCACTCTATCTGTGTCCTCTGGTCCTAGACTCCCCCACTATAGGAAACATCCTCTCCACATCCACTCTATCTGTGTCCTCTGGTCCTAGACTCCCCAACTACAGGAAACATCATCTCCACATCCACTCTATCTGTGTCCTCTGGTCCTAGACTCCCCCACTATAGGAAACATCCTCTCCACATCCACTCTATCTGTGTCCTCTGGTCCTAGACTCCCCAACTACAGGAAACATCATCTCCACATCCACTCTATCTGTGTCCTCTGGTCCTAGACTCCCCCACTATAGGAAACATCCTCTCCACATCCACTCTATCTGTGTCCTCTGGTCCTAGACTCCCCAACTACAGGAAACATCATCTCCACATCCACTCTATCTGTGTCCTCTGGTCCTAGACTCCCCCACTATAGGAAACATCCTCTCCACATCCACTCTATCTGTGTCCTCTGGTCCTAGACTCCCCCACTACAGGAAACATCATCTCCACATCCACTCTATCTGTGTCCTCAGGTCCTAGACTCCCCCACTATGTGAAACTTCCTCTCCACATCCACTCTATCTGTGTCCTCGGCTCCTAGACTCCCAAACTACAGGAAACATCATCTCCACATCCACTCTATCAGTGTCCTCTGGTCCTAGACTCCCCCACTATAGGAAACATCCTCTCCACATCCACTCTATCTGTGTCCTCTGGTCCTAGACTCCCCCACTATATGAAACATCCTCTCCACATCACTCTATCTGTGTCCTCTGGTCCTAGACACCCCAACTACAGGAAACATCATCTCCACATCCACTCTATCTGTGTCCTCTGGTCCTAGACTCCCCCACTATATGAAACATCCTCTCCACATCCACTCTATCTGTGTCCTCTGGTCCTAGACTCCCCCACTACAGGAAACATCATCTCCACATCCACTCTATCTGTGTCCTCTGGTCCTAGACTCGCCCACTGTAGGAAACATTCTCTCCACATCCACTCTGTCTGTGTCCTCTGGTCCTAGACTCCCCCAGTATAGGAAACATCCTCTCCACATCCACTCTATCTGTGTCCTCTGGTCCTAGACTCCCCCACTATATGAAACATCCTCTCCACATCACTCGATCTGTGTCCTCTGGTCCTAGACACCCCAACTACAGGAAACATCATCTCCACATCCACTCTATCTGTGTCCTCTGGTCCTAGACTCCCCCACTATATGAAACATCCTCTCCACATCCACTCTATCTGTGTCCTCTGGTCCTAGACTCCCCCACTACAGGAAACATCAACTCCACATCCACTCTATCTGTGTCCTCTGGTCCTAGACTCCCCCACTATAGGAAACATCCTCTCCACATCCGCTCTATCTGTGTCCTCTGGTCCTAGACTCCCCAACTACAGGAAACATCATCTCCACATCCACTCTGTCTGTGTCCTCTGGTCCTAGACTCCCCCACTATAGGAAACATCCTCTCCGCATCCACTCTATCTGTGTCCTCTGGTCCTAGACTCCCCAAACACAGGAAACATCATCTCCACATCCACTCTATCTGTGTCCTCTGGTCCTAGACTCCCCCAATATATGAAACATCCTCTCCACATCCACTCTATCTGTGTCCTCTGGTCCTAGACTCCCCAACTACAGGAAACATCATCTCCACATCCACTCTATCTGTGTCCTCTGGTCCTAGACTCTCCCACTATATAAAACATCCTCTCCACATCCACTCTATCTGTGTCCTCTGGTCCTAGACTCCCGCTCTACAGGAAACATCATCTCCACATCCACTCTATCTGTGTCCTCAGGTCCTAGACTCCCCCACTATATGAAACATCCTCTCCACATCCACTCTATCTGTGTCCTCTGGTCCTAGACTCCAAAAACTACAGGAAACATCATCACCACATCCACTCTATCTGTGTCCTCTGGTCCTAGACTCCCCCACTATATGAAACATCCTCTCCACATCCACTCTATCTGTGTCCTCTGGTCCTAGACTCCCCCACTACAGGAAACATCATCTCCACATCCACTCTATCTGTGTCCTCTGGTCCTAGACTCCCCCACTATAGGAAACATCCTCTCCACATCCGCTCTATCTGTGTCCTCTGGTCCTAGACTCCCCAACTACAGAAACATCATCTCCACATCCACTCTATCTGTGTCCTCTGGTCCTAGACTCCCCCACTATAGGAAACATCCTCTCCACATCCACTCTATCTGTGTCGTCTGGTCCTAGACTCCCCAACTACAGGAAACATCATCTCCACATCCACTCTATCTGTGTCCTCTGGTCCTAGACTCCCCCACTATAGGAAACATCCTCTCCACATCCACTCTATCTGTGTCCTCTGGTCCTAGACTCCCCCACTATAGGAAACATCCTCTCCACATCCACTCTATCTGTGTCGTCTGGTCCTAGACTCCCCAACTACAGGAAACATCATCTCCACATCCACTCTATCTGTGTCCTCTGGTCCTAGACTCCCCCACTATAGGAAACATCCTCTCCACATCCACTCTATCTGTGTCCTCTGGTCCTAGACTCCCCCACTATAGGAAACATACTCTCCACATCCAATCTATCTGTGTCCTCTGGTCCTAGACTCCCCCACTACAGGATACATCATCTCCACATCCACTCTATCTGCGTCCTCTGGTCCTATACTCCCCCACTATAGGAAACATCCTCTCCACATCCACTCTATCTGTGTCCTCTGGTCCTAGACTCCCCCACTATAGGAAACATCCTCTCCACATCCACTCTATCTGTGTCCTCTGGTCCTAGACTCCCCAACTACAGGAAACATCATCTCCACATCCACTCTATCTGTGTCCTCTGGTCCAAGACTCCCCCACTATAGGAAACATCCTCTCCACATCCACTCTATCTGTGTCCTCTGGTCCTAGACTCCCCAACTACAGGAAACATCATCTCCACATCCACTCTATCTGTGTCCTCTGGTCCTAGACTCCCCCACTATAGGAAACATCCTCTCCACTTCCACTCTATCTGTGTCCTCTGGTCCTAGACTCCCCCACTACAGGAAACATCATCTCCACATCCACTCTATCTGTGTCCTCAGGTCCTAGACTCCCCCACTATGTGAAACTTCCTCTCCACATCCACTCTATCTGTGTCCTCGGCTCCTAGACTCCCAAACTACAGGAAACATCATCTCCACATCCACTCTATCAGTGTCCTCTGGTCCTAGACTCCCCCACTATAGGAAACATCCTCTCCACATCCACTCTATCTGTGTCCTCTGGTCCTAGACTCCCCCACTATATGAAACATCCTCTCCACATCACTCTATCTGTGTCCTCTGGTCCTAGACACCCCAACTACAGGAAACATCATCTCCACATCCACTCTATCTGTGTCCTCTGGTCCTAGACTCCCCCACTATATGAAACATCCTCTCCACATCCACTCTATCTGTGTCCTCTGGTCCTAGACTCCCCCACTACAGGAAACATCATCTCCACATCCACTCTATCTGTGTCCTCTGGTCCTAGACTCGCCCACTATAGGAAACATCCTCTCCACATCCACTCTATCTGTGTCCTCTGGTCCTAGACTCCCCAACTACAGGAAACATCATCTCCACATCCACTCTATCTGTGTCCTCTGGTCCTAGACTCCCCCACTATAGGAAACATCCTCTCCACATCCACTCTATCTGTGTCCTCTGGTCCTAGACTCCCCAACTACAGGAAACATCATCTCCACATCCACTCTATCTGTGTCCTCTGGTCCTAGACTCCCCCACTATAGGAAACATCCTCTCCACATCCACTCTATCTGTGTCCTCTGGTCCTAGACTCCCCAACTACAGGAAACATCATCTCCACATCCACTCTATCTGTGTCCTCTGGTCCTAGACTCCCCCACTATAGGAAACATCCTCTCCACATCCACTCTATCTGTGTCCTCTGGTCCTAGACTCCCCCACTACAGGAAACATCATCTCCACATCCACTCTATCTGTGTCCTCAGGTCCTAGACTCCCCCACTATGTGAAACTTCCTCTCCACATCCACACTATCTGTGTCCTCGGCTCCTAGACTCCCCAACTACAGGAAACATCATCTCCACATCCACTCTATCAGTGTCCTCTGGTCCTAGACTCCCCCACTATAGGAAACATCCTCTCCACAACCACTCTATCTGTGTCCTCTGGTCCTAGACTCCCCCACTATATGAAACATCCTCTCCACATCACTCTATCTGTGTCCTCTGGTCCTAGACACCCCAACTACAGGAAACATCATCTCCACATCCACTCTATCTGTGTCCTCTGGTCCTAGACTCCCCCACTATATGAAACATCCTCTCCACATCCACTCTATCTGTGTCCTCTGGTCCTAGACTCCCCCACTACAGGAAACATCATCTCCACATCCACTCTATCTGTGTCCTCTGGTCCTAGACTCCCCCACTATAGGAAACATCCTCTCCACATCCGCTCTATCTGTGTCCTCTGGTCCTAGACTCCCCAACTACAGGAAACATCATCTCCACATCCACTCTGTCTGTGTCATCTGGTCCTAGACTCCCCCACTATAGGAAACATCCTCTCCACATCCACTCTATCTGTGTCCTCTGGTCCTAGACTCCCCCACTACAGGAAACATCATCTCCACATCCACTCTATCTGTGTCCTCAGGTCCTAGACTCCCCCACTATGTGAAACTTCCTCTCCACATCCACTCTATCTGTGTCCTCGGCTCCTAGACTCCCAAACTACAGGAAACATCATCTCCACATCCACTCTATCTGTGTCCTCTGGTCCTAGACTCCCCCACTATAGGAAACATCCTCTCCACATCCACTCTATCTGTGTCCTCTGGTCCTAGACTCCCCAACTACAGGAAACATCATCTCCACATCCACTCTATCTGTGTCCTCTGGTCCTAGACTCCCCCACTATAGGAAACATCCTCTCCACATCCACTCTATCTGTGTCCTCTGGTCCTAGACTCCCCCACTACAGGAAACATCATCTCCACATCCACTCTATCTGTGTCCTCTGGTCCTAGACTCCCCCACTATAGGAAACATCCTCTCCACATCCGCTCTATCTGTGTCCTCTGGTCCTAGACTCCCCAACTACAGAAACATCATCTCCACATCCACTCTATCTGTGTCCTCTGGTCCTAGACTCCCCCACTATAGGAAACATCCTCTCCACATCCACTCTATCTGTGTCGTCTGGTCCTAGACTCCCCAACTACAGGAAACATCATCTCCACATCCACTCTATCTGTGTCCTCGGCTCCTAGACTCCCAAACTACAGGAAACATCATCTCCACATCCACTCTATCTGTGTCCTCTGGTCCTAGACTCCCCCACTATAGGAAACATCCTCTCCACATCCACTCTATCTGTGTCCTCTGGTCCTAGACTCCCCAACTACAGGAAACATCATCTCCACATCCACTCTATCTGTGTCCTCTGGTCCTAGACTCCCCCACTATAGGAAACATCCTCTCCACATCCACTCTATCTGTGTCCTCTGGTCCTAGACTCCCCAACTACAGGAAACATCATCTCCACATCCACTCTATCTGTGTCCTCTGGTCCTAGACTCCCCCACTATAGGAAACATCCTCTCCACATCCACTCTATCTGTGTCCTCTGGTCCTAGACTCCCCCACTACAGGAAACATCATCTCCACATCCACTCTATCTGTGTCCTCAGGTCCTAGACTCCCCCACTATGTGAAACTTCCTCTCCACATCCACTCTATCTGTGTCCTCGGCTCCTAGACTCCCAAACTACAGGAAACATCATCTCCACATCCACTCTATCAGTGTCCTCTGGTCCTAGACTCCCCCACTATAGGAAACATCCTCTCCACATCCACTCTATCTGTGTCCTCTGGTCCTAGACTCCCCCACTATATGAAACATCCTCTCCACATCACTCTATCTGTGTCCTCTGGTCCTAGACACCCCAACTACAGGAAACATCATCTCCACATCCACTCTATCTGTGTCCTCTGGTCCTAGACTCCCCCACTATATGAAACATCCTCTCCACATCCACTCTATCTGTGTCCTCTGGTCCTAGACTCCCCCACTACAGGAAACATCATCTCCACATCCACTCTATCTGTGTCCTCTGGTCCTAGACTCGCCCACTGTAGGAAACATTCTCTCCACATCCACTCTGTCTGTGTCCTCTGGTCCTAGACTCCCCCAGTATAGGAAACATCCTCTCCACATCCACTCTATCTGTGTCCTCTGGTCCTAGACTCCCCCACTATATGAAACATCCTCTCCACATCACTCGATCTGTGTCCTCTGGTCCTAGACACCCCAACTACAGGAAACATCATCTCCACATCCACTCTATCTGTGTCCTCTGGTCCTAGACTCCCCCACTATATGAAACATCCTCTCCACATCCACTCTATCTGTGTCCTCTGGTCCTAGACTCCCCCACTACAGGAAACATCATCTCCACATCCACTCTATCTGTGTCCTCTGGTCCTAGACTCCCCCACTATAGGAAACATCCTCTCCACATCCGCTCTATCTGTGTCCTCTGGTCCTAGACTCCCCAACTACAGGAAACATCATCTCCACATCCACTCTGTCTGTGTCCTCTGGTCCTAGACTCCCCTACTATAGGAAACATCCTCTCCGCATCCACTCTATCTGTGTCCTCTGGTCCTAGACTCCCCAAACACAGGAAACATCATCTCCACATCCACTCTATCTGTGTCCTCTGGTCCTAGACTCCCCCAATATATGAAACATCCTCTCCACATCCACTCTATCTGTGTCCTCTGGTCCTAGACTCCCCAACTACAGGAAACATCATCTCCACATCCACTCTATCTGTGTCCTCTGGTCCTAGACTCTCCCACTATATAAAACATCCTCTCCACATCCACTCTATCTGTGTCCTCTGGTCCTAGACTCCCGCTCTACAGGAAACATCATCTCCACATCCACTCTATCTGTGTCCTCAGGTCCTAGACTCCCCCACTATATGAAACATCCTCTCCACATCCACTCTATCTGTGTCCTCTGGTCCTAGACTCCAAAAACTACAGGAAACATCATCACCACATCCACTCTATCTGTGTCCTCTGGTCCTAGACTCCCCCACTATATGAAACATCCTCTCCACATCCACTCTATCTGTGTCCTCTGGTCCTAGACTCCCCCACTACAGGAAACATCATCTCCACATCCACTCTATCTGTGTCCTCTGGTCCTAGACTCCCCCACTATAGGAAACATCCTCTCCACATCCGCTCTATCTGTGTCCTCTGGTCCTAGACTCCCCAACTACAGAAACATCATCTCCACATCCACTCTATCTGTGTCCTCTGGTCCTAGACTCCCCCACTATAGGAAACATCCTCTCCACATCCACTCTATCTGTGTCGTCTGGTCCTAGACTCCCCAACTACAGGAAACATCATCTCCACATCCACTCTATCTGTGTCCTCTGGTCCTAGACTCCCCCACTATAGGAAACATCCTCTCCACATCCACTCTATCTGTGTCCTCTGGTCCTAGACTCCCCCACTATAGGAAACATCCTCTCCACATCCACTCTATCTGTGTTGTCTGGTCCTAGACTCCCCAACTACAGGAAACATCATCTCCACATCCACTCTATCTGTGTCCTCTGGTCCTAGACTCCCCCACTATAGGAAACATCCTCTCCACATCCACTCTATCTGTGTCCTCTGGTCCTAGACTCCCCCACTATAGGAAACATACTCTCCACATCCAATCTATCTGTGTCCTCTGGTCCTAGACTCCCCCACTACAGGATACATCATCTCCACATCCACTCTATCTGCGTCCTCTGGTCCTAGACTCCCCCACTATAGGAAACATCCTCTCCACATCCACTCTATCTGTGTCCTCTGGTCCTAGACTCCCCCACTATAGGAAACATCCTCTCCACATCCACTCTATCTGTGTCCTCTGGTCCTAGACTCCCCAACTACAGGAAACATCATCTCCACATCCACTCTATCTGTGTCCTCTGGTCCTAGACTCCCCCACTATAGGAAACATCCTCTCCACATCCACTCTATCTGTGTCCTCTGGTCCTAGACTCCCCAACTACAGGAAACATCATCTCCACATCCACTCTATCTGTGTCCTCTGGTCCAAGACTCCCCCACTATAGGAAACATCCTCTCCACATCCACTCTATCTGTGTCCTCTGGTCCTAGACTCCCCAACTACAGGAAACATCATCTCCACATCCACTCTATCTGTGTCCTCTGGTCCTAGACTCCCCCACTATAGGAAACATCCTCTCCACTTCCACTCTATCTGTGTCCTCTGGTCCTAGACTCCCCCACTACAGGAAACATCATCTCCACATCCACTCTATCTGTGTCCTCAGGTCCTAGACTCCCCCACTATGTGAAACTTCCTCTCCACATCCACTCTATCTGTGTCCTCTGGTCCTAGACTCCAAAAACTACAGGAAACATCATCACCACATCCACTCTATCTGTGTCCTCTGGTCCTAGACTCCCCCACTATATGAAACATCCTCTCCACATCCACTCTATCTGTGTCCTCAGGTCCTAGACTCCCCCACTATGTGAAACTTCCTCTCCACATCCACTCTATCTGTGTCCTCTGGTCCTAGACTCCAAAAACTACAGGAAACATCATCACCACATCCACTCTATCTGTGTCCTCTGGTCCTAGACTCCCCCACTATATGAAACATCCTCTCCACATCCACTCTATCTGTGTCCTCTGGTCCTAGACTCCCCCACTACAGGAAACATCATCTCCACATCCACTCTATCTGTGTCCTCTGGTCCTAGACTCCCCCACTATAGGAAACATCCTCTCCACATCCGCTCTATCTGTGTCCTCTGGTCCTAGACTCCCCAACTACAGAAACATCATCTCCACATCCACTCTATCTGTGTCCTCTGGTCCTAGACTCCCCCACTATAGGAAACATCCTCTCCACATCCACTCTATCTGTGTCGTCTGGTCCTAGACTCCCCAACTACAGGAAACATCATCTCCACATCCACTCTATCTGTGTCCTCTGGTCCTAGACTCCCCCACTATAGGAAACATCCTCTCCACATCCACTCTATCTGTGTCCTCTGGTCCTAGACTCCCCCACTATAGGAAACATCCTCTCCACATCCACTCTATCTGTGTCGTATGGTCCTAGACTCCCCAACTACAGGAAACATCATCTCCACATCCACTCTATCTGTGTCCTCTGGTCCTAGACTCCCCCACTATAGGAAACATCCTCTCCACATCCACTCTATCTGTGTCCTCTGGTCCTAGACTCCCCCACTATAGGAAACATACTCTCCACATCCAATCTATCTGTGTCCTCTGGTCCTAGACTCCCCCACTACAGGATACATCATCTCCACATCCACTCTATCTGCGTCCTCTGGTCCTAGACTCCCCCACTATAGGAAACATCCTCTCCACATCCACTCTATCTGTGTCCTCTGGTCCTAGACTCCCCCACTATAGGAAACATCCTCTCCACATCCACTCTATCTGTGTCCTCTGGTCCTAGACTCCCCAACTACAGGAAACATCATCTCCACATCCACTCTATCTGTGTCCTCTGGTCCTAGACTCCCCCACTATAGGAAACATCCTCTCCACATCCACTCTATCTGTGTCCTCTGGTCCTAGACTCCCCAACTACAGGAAACATCATCTCCACATCCACTCTATCTGTGTCCTCTGGTCCAAGACTCCCCCACTATAGGAAACATCCTCTCCACATCCACTCTATCTGTGTCCTCTGGTCCTAGACTCCCCAACTACAGGAAACATCATCTCCACATCCACTCTATCTGTGTCCTCTGGTCCTAGACTCCCCCACTATAGGAAACATCCTCTCCACTTCCACTCTATCTGTGTCCTCTGGTCCTAGACTCCCCCACTACAGGAAACATCATCTCCACATCCACTCTATCTGTGTCCTCAGGTCCTAGACTCCCCCACTATGTGAAACTTCCTCTCCACATCCACTCTATCTGTGTCCTCGGCTCCTAGACTCCCAAACTACAGGAAACATCATCTCCACATCCACTCTATCAGTGTCCTCTGGTCCTAGACTCCCCCACTATAGGAAACATCCTCTCCACATCCACTCTATCTGTGTCCTCTGGTCCTAGACTCCCCCACTATATGAAACATCCTCTCCACATCACTCTATCTGTGTCCTCTGGTCCTAGACACCCCAACTACAGGAAACATCATCTCCACATCCACTCTATCTGTGTCCTCTGGTCCTAGACTCCCCCACTATATGAAACATCCTCTCCACATCCACTCTATCTGTGTCCTCTGGTCCTAGACTCCCCCACTACA
>NW_026779899.1:0-65000 GCF_030144855.1 Hypanus sabinus
TTCAATGTCAGTACACCCGTTCACAGTGTAGACCAGCGGAGGGCTTCAATGTCAGTACACCCATTCACACAGTGTAGACCAGCGGAGGGCTTCAATGTCAGTACATCCATTCGCACAGTGTAGAGCAGCAGAGGGCTTCAATGTCAGTACACCCGTTAACAGTGTTGACCAGCAGAGGGCTTCAATGTCAATACACCCGTTCACAGTGTAGACCAGCGGAGGGCTTCAATGTCAGTACACCAGTTCACAGTGTAGACCAGCGGAGGGCTTCAAATGCAGTACACCCGTTCACAGTGTAGACCAGCAGAGGGCTTCAATGACTGTACACCCATTCACAGTGTAGACCAGCGGAGGGCTTCAAATGCAGTACACCCGTTCACAGTGTAGAGCAGCAGAGGGCTTCAATGTCAGTACACCCATTCACAGTGTAGACCAGCGGAGGGCTTCAATGTCAGTACACCCGTTCTCACAGTGTAGACCAGCGGAGGGCTTCAATGTCAGTACACCCGTTCACACAGTGAAGACCAGCGGAGGGCTTCAAATGCAGTACACCCGTTCACAGTGTAGACCAGCGGAGGGCTTCAATGTCAGTACACCCATTCACACAGTGTTGACCAGCGGAGGGCTTCAATGTCAGTACACCCGTTCACAGTGTAGACCTGCGGAGTGCTTCAAAGTCAGTACACCCATTCACAGTGTTGACAAGCGGAGGGCTTCAATGTCAGTACACCCGTTCACAGTGTAGACCAGCGGAGGGCTTCAATGTCAGTACACCCATTCACACAGTGTAGACCAGCGGAGGGCTTCAATGTCAGTACATCCATTCGCACAGTGTAGACCAGCAGAGGGCTTCAATGTCAGTACACCCGTTAACAGTGTTGACCAGCAGAGGGCTTCAATGTCAATACACCCGTTCACAGTGTAGACCAGCGGAGGGCTTCAATGTCAGTACACCAGTTCACAGTGTAGACAAGCGGAGGGCTTCAAATGCAGTACACCCGTTCACAGTGTAGACCAGCAGAGGGCTTCAATGTCTGTACACCCATTCACAGTGTAGACCAGCGGAGGGCTTCAATGTCAGTACACCCGTTCACACAGTATAGACCAGCGGAGGGCTTCAAATGCAGTACACCCGTTCACAGTGTAGAGCAGCAGAGGGCTTCAATGTCAGTACACCCATTCACAGTGTAGACCAGCGGAGGGCTTCAATGTCAGTACACCCGTTCTCACAGTGTAGACCAGCGGAGGGCTTCAATGTCAGTTCACCCGTTCACACAGTGAAGACCAGCGGAGGGCTTCAAATGCAGTACACCCGTTCACAGTGTAGACCAGCGGAGGGCTTCAATGTCAGTACACCCATTCACACAGTGTTGACCAGCGGAGGGCTTCAATGACAGTACACCCGTTCACAGTGTAGACCAGCGGAGGGCTTCAATGTCAGTACACCCATTCACAGTGTAGACCAGCAGAGGGCTTCAATGTCAGTACACCCGTTCACAGTGTAGACCAGCGGAGGGCTTCACTGTCAGTACATCCGTTCACAGTGTAGACCAGCGGAGGGCTTCAATGTCAGTACACCCATTCACACAGTGTAGACCAGCAGAGGGCTTCAATGTCAGTACACCCGTTCACAGTGTAGACCAGCGGAGGGCTTCAATGTCAGTACACCCATTCACACAGTGTAGACCTGCGGAGGGCTTCAATGTCAGTACACCCGTTCACAGTGTAGACCAGCGGAGGGCTTCAATGTCAGTACACCCGTTGACAGTGTTGACCAGCGGAGGGCTTCAATGTCAGTACACCCATTCACACAGTGTAGACCAGCAGAGGGCTTCAAGGTCAGTACACCCATTCACAGTGTTGACCAGCAGAGGGCTTCAATGTCAATACTCCCGTTCACAGTGTAGACCAGCTGAGGGCTTCAATGTCAGTACACCCATTCACAAAGTGTAGACCAGCGGAGGGCTTCATTATCAGTACACCCGTTCACAGTGTAGACCAGCGGAGTGCTTCAATGTCAGTACACCCATTCGCAGTGTTGACCAGCGGAGGGCTTCAATGTCAGTACACCCGTTCACAGTGTAGACCAGCGGAGGGCTTCAATGTCAGTACACCCGTTCACAGTGTAGACCAGCGGAGGGCTTCAATGTCAGTATACCCGTTCACAGTGTTGACAAGCCGAGGGCTTCAATGTCAGTACACCCGTTCACAGTGTAGACCAGCGGAGGGCTTCAATGTCAGTACACCCATTCACACAGTGTAGACCAGCGGAGGGCTTCAATGTCAGTACACCCGTTCACAGTGTTGACCAGCAGAGGGCTTCAATGTCAATACACCCGTTCACAGTGTAGACCAGCGGTGGGCTTCAATGTCAGTACACCAGTTCACAGTGTAGACCAGCGGAGGGCTTCAAATGCAGTACACCCGTTCACAGTGTAGACCAGCAGAGGGCTTCAATGTCAGTACACCCATTCACAGTGTAGACCAGCGGAGGGCTTCAATGTCAGTACACCCGTTCACACAGTGTAGACCAGCGGAGGGCTTCAGATGCAGTACACCCGTTCACAGTGTAGACCAGCAGAGGGCTTCAATGTCAGTACACCCGTTCACAGTGTAGACCAGCGGAGGGCTTCACTGTCAGTACACCCGTTCACAGTGTAGACCAGCGGAGGGCTTCAATGTCAGTACACCCATTCACACAGTGTAGACCAGCAGAGGGCTTCAATGTCAGTACACCCGTTCACAGTGTAGACCAGCGGAGGGCTTCAATGTCAGTACACCCATTCACACAGTGTAGACCAGCGGAGGGCTTCAATGTCAGTACACCCGTTCACAGTGTAGACCAGCGGAGGGCTTCAATGTCAGTACACCCGTTGACTGTGTTGACCAGCGGAGGGCTTCAATGTCAGTATACCCATTCACACAGTGTAGACCAGCAGAGGGCTTCAATGTCAGTACACCCATTTACAGTGTTGACCAGCAGAGGGCTTCAGTGTCATTACACCCGTTCACAGTGTAGACAAGCTGAGGGCTTCAATGTCAGTACACCCATTCACACAGTGTAGACCAGCGGAGGGCTTCAATGTCAGTACACCCGGTCACAGTGTAGACCAGCGGAGTGCTTCAATGTCAGTACACCCATTCACATTGTTGACCAGCGGAGGGCTTCAATGTCAGTTCACCCGTTCACAGTGTAGACCAGCGGAGGTCTTCAATGTCAGTACACCCGTTCACAGTGTAGACCAGCGGAGGGCTTCAATGTCAGTACACCCGTTCACAGTGTTGACAAGCGGAGGGCTTCAATGTCAGTACACCCGTTCACAGTGTAGACCAGCGGAGGGCTTCAATGTCAGTACACCCATTCACACAGTGTAGACCAGCGGAGGGCTTCAATGTCAGTACATCCATTCACACAGTGTAGACCAGCAGAGGGCTTTAATGTCAGTACACCCGTTCACAGTGTTGACCAGCAGAGGGCTTCAATGTCAATACACCCGTTCACAGTGTAGACCAGCGGTGGGCTTCAATGTCAGTACACCAGTTCACAGTGTAGAGCAGCAGAGGGCTTCAATGTCAGTACACCCATTCACAGTGTAGACCAGCGGAGGGCTTCAATGTCAGTACACCCGTTCTCACAGTGTAGACCAGCGGAGGGCTTCAATGTCAGTACACCCGTTCACACAGTGAAGTCCAGCGGAGGGCTTCAAATGCAGTACACCCGTTCACAGTGTAGACCAGCGGAGGGCTTCAATGTCAGTACACCCATTCACACAGTGTTGTCTAGCGGAGGGCTTCAATGACAGTACACCCGTTCACAGTGTAGACCAGCGGAGGGCTTCAATGTCAGTACACCCATTCACAGTGTAGACCAGCAGAGGGCTTCAATGTCAGTACACCCGTTCACAGTGTAGACCAGCGGAGGGGTTCAATGTCAGTACACCCATTCACACAGTGTAGACCAGCGGAGGGCTTCAATGTCAGTACATCCATTCACACAGTGTAGACCAGCAGAGGGCTTTAATGTCAGTACACCCGTTCACAGTGTTGACCAGCAGAGGGCTTCAATGTCAATACACCCGTTCACAGTGTAGACCAGCGGTGGGCTTCAATGTCAGTACACCAGTTCACAGTGTAGACCAGCGGAGGGCTTCAAATGCAGTACACCCGTTCACAGTGTAGACCAGCAGAGGGCTTCAATGTCAGTACACCCATTCACAGTGTAGACCAGCGGAGGGCTTCAATGTCAGTACACCCGTTCACACAGTGTAGACCAGCGGAGGGTTTCAAATGCAGTACACCCGTTCACAGTGTAGACCAGCAGAGGGCTTCAATGTCTGTACACCCATTCACAGTGTAGACCAGCGGAGGGCTTCAATGTCAGTACACACGTTCACACAGTGTAGACCAGCGGAGGGCTTCAAATGCAGTACACCCGTTCACAGTGTAGAGCAGCAGAGGGCTTCAATGTCAGTACACCCATTCACAGTGTAGACCAGCGGAGGGCTTCAATGTCAGTACACCCGTTCTCACAGTGTAGACCAGCGGAGGGCTTCAATGTCAGTACACCCGTTCACACAGTGAAGACCAGCCGAGGGCTTCAAATGCAGTACACCCGTTCACAGTGTAGACCAGCGGAGGGCTTCAATGTCAGTACACCCATTCACACAGTGTTGACCAGCGGAAGGCTTCAATGACAGTACACCCGTTCACAGTGTAGACCAGCGGAGGGCTTCAATGTCAGTACACCCATTCACAGTGTAGACCAGCAGAGGGCTTCAATGTCAGTACACCCGTTCACAGTGTAGACCAGCGGAGGGCTTCACTGTCAGTACATCCGTTCACAGTGTAGACCAGCGGAGGGCTTCAATGTCAGTACACCCATTCACACAGTGTAGACCAGCAGAGGGCTTCAATGTCAGTACACCCGTTCACAGTGTAGACCAGCGGAGGGCTTCAATGTCAGTACACCCATTCACACAGTGTAGACCAGCGGAGGGCTTCAATGTCAGTACACCCGTTCACAGTGTAGACCAGCGGAGGGCTTCAATGTCAGTACACCCGTTGACAGTGTTGACCAGCGGAGGGCTTCAATGTCAGTACACCCATTCACACAGTGTAGACCAGCAGAGGGCTTCAAGGTCAGTACACCCATTCACAGTGTTGACCAGCAGAGGGCTTCAATGTCAATACACCCGTTCACAGTGTAGACCAGCTGAGGGCTTCAATGTCAGTACACCCATTCACAAAGTGTAGACCAGCGGAGGGCTTCATTATCAGTACACCCGTTCACAGTGTAGACCAGCGGAGTGCTTCAATGTCAGTACACCCATTCGCAGTGTTGACCAGCGGAGGGCTTCAATGTCAGTACACCCGTTCACAGTGTAGACCAGCGGAGGGCTTCAATGTCAGTACACCCGTTCACAGTGTAGACCAGCGGAGGGCTTCAATGTCAGTATACCCGTTCACAGTGTTGACAAGCCGAGGGCTTCAATGTCAGTACACCCGTTCACAGTGTAGACCAGCGGAGGGCTTCAATGTCAGTACACCCATTCACACAGTGTAGACCAGCGGAGGGCTTCAATGTCAGTACACCCGTTCACAGTGTTGACCAGCAGAGGGCTTCAATGTCAATACACCCGTTCACAGTGTAGACCAGCGGTGGGCTTCAATGTCAGTACACCAGTTCACAGTGTAGACCAGCGGAGGGCTTCAAATTCAGTACACCCGTTCACAGTGCAGACCAGCAGAGGGCTTCAATTTCAGTACACCCATTCACAGTGTAGACCAGCGGAGGGCTTCAATGTCAGTACACCCGTTCACACAGTGTAGACCAGCGGAGGGCTTCAGATGCAGTACACCCGTTCACAGTGTAGACCAGCAGAGGGCTTCAATGTCAGTACACCCGTTCACAGTGTAGACCAGCGGAGGGCTTCACTGTCAGTACACCCGTTCACAGTGTAGACCAGCGGAGGGCTTCAATGTCAGTACACCCATTCACACAGTGTAGACCAGCAGAGGGCTTCAATGTCAGTACACCCGTTCACAGTGTAGACCAGCGGAGGGCTTCAATGTCAGCATACCCATTCACACAGTGTAGACCAGCAGAGGGCTTCAATGTCAGTACACCCATTTACAGTGTTGACCAGCAGAGGGCTTCAATGTCATTACACCCGTTCACAGTGTAGACAAGCTGAGGGCTTCAATGTCAGTACACCCATTCACACAGTGTAGACCAGCGGAGGGCTTCAATGTCAGTACACCCGGTCACAGTGTAGACCAGCGGAGTGCTTCAATGTCAGTACACCCATTCACATTGTTGACCAGCGGAGGGCTTCAATGTCAGTACACCCGTTCACAGTGTAGACCAGCGGAGGTCTTCAATGTCAGTACACCCGTTCACAGTGTAGACCAGCGGAGGGCTTCAATGTCAGTACACCCGTTCACAGTGTTGACAAGCGGAGGGCTTCAATGTCAGTACACCCGTTCACAGTGTAGACCAGCGGAGGGCTTCAATGTCAGTACACCCATTCACACAGTGTAGACCAGCGGAGGGCTTCAATGTCAGTACATCCATTCACACAGTGTAGACCAGCGGAGGGCTTCAAATGCAGTACACCCGTTCACAGTGTAGACCAGCAGAGGGCTTCAATGTCAGTACACCCGTTCACAGTGTAGACCAGCGGAGGGCTACACTGTCAGTACACCCGTTCACAGTGTAGACCAGCGGAGGGCTTCAATGTCAGTACACCCATTCACACAGTGTAGACCAGCGGAGGGCTTCAATGTCAGTACACCCGGTCACAGTGTAGACCAGCGGAGTGCTTCAAGGTCAGTACACCCATTCACATTGTTGACCAGCGGAGGGCTTCAATGTCAGTACACCCGTTCACAGTGTAGACCAGCGGAGGTCTTCAATGTCAGTACACACGTTCACAGTGTAGACCAGCGGAGGGCTTCAATGTCAGTACACCCATTCACACAGTGTAGACCAGCGGAGGGCTTCAATGTCAGTACACCCGTTCACAGTGTAGACCAGCGGAGGGCTTCAATGTCAGTATACCCGTTCACTGTGTTGACAAGCCGAGGGCTTCAATGTCAGTACACCCGTTCACAGTGTAGACCAGCGGAGGGGTTCAATGTCAGTACACCCATTCACACAGTGTAGACCAGCGGAGGGCTTCAATGTCGTACATCCATTCACACAGTGTAGACCAGCAGAGGGCTTCAATGTCAGTACACCCGTTCACAGTGTTGACCAGCAGAGGGCTTCAATGTAAATACACCCGTTCACAGTGTAGACCAGCGGTGGGCTTCAATGTCAGTACACCAGTTCACAGTGTAGACCAGCAGAGGGCTTCAATGTCAGTACACCCATTCACAGTGTTGACCAGCGGAGGGCTTCAATGTCAGTACACCCGTTCACACAGTGTAGACCAGCGGAGGGCTTCAAATGCAGTACACCCGTTCACAGTGTAGACCAGCAGAGGGCTTCAATGTCAGTACACCCGTTCACAGTGTAGACCAGCGGAGGGCTTCACTGTCAGTACACCCGTTCACAGTGTAGACCAGCGGAGGGCTTCAATGTCAGTACACCCATTCACACAGTGTAGACCAGCGGAGGGCTTCAATGTCAGTACACCCGTTCACAGTGTAGACCAGCGGAGGGCTTCAATGTCAGTACACCCGTTGACAGTGTTGACCAGCGGAGGGCTTCAATGTCAGTATACCCATTCACACAGTGAAGACCAGCAGAGGGCTTCAATGTCAGTACACCCATTTACAGTGTTGACCAGCAGAGGGCTTCAATGTCAGTACACCCGTTCACAGTGTAGACAAGCTGAGGGCTTCAATGTCAGTACACCCATTCACACTGTGTAGACCAGCTGAGGGCTTCAATGTCAGTACACCCATTCACACACTGTAGACCAGCGGAGTGCTTCAATGTCAGTACACCCATTCACAGTGTTGACCAGCGGAGGGCTTCAATGTCAGTACACCCGTTCACAGTGTAGACCAGCGGAGGGCTTCAATGTCAGTACACCCATTCACAGTGTAGACCAGCGGAGGGCTTCAATGTCAGTACACCCGTTCACAGTGTTGACAAGCGGAGGGCTTCAATGTCAGTACACCCGTTCACAGTGTAGACCAGCGGAGGTCTTCAATGTCAGTACACCCATTCACACAGTGTAGACCAGCGGAGGGCTTCAATGTCAGTACATCCATTCACACCGTGTAGACCAGCAGAGGGCTTCAATGTCAGTACACCCGTTCACAGTGTAGACCAGCAGAGGGCTTCAATGTCAATACACCCGTTCACAGTGTAGACCAGCGGTGGGCTTCAATGTCAGTACACCAGTTCACAGTGTAGACCAGCGGAGGGCTTCAAATGCAGTACACCCGTTCACAGTGTAGACCAGCAGAGGGCTTCAATGTCAGTACACCCATTCACAGTGTAGACCAGCAGAGGGCTTCAATTTCAGTACACCCGTTCACACAGTGTAGACCAGCTGAGGGCTTCAAATGCAGTACACCCGTTCACAGTGTAGACCAGCGGAGGGCTTCAATTTCAGTACACCCGTTCACACAGTGTAGACCAGCGGAGGGCTTCAAAGTCAGTACACCCGTTCACAGTGTAGACCAGCGGAGGGCTTCAATGTCAGTACACCCGTTGACAGTGTTGACCAGCGGAGGGCTTCAATGTCAGTACACCCATTCACACAGTGTAGACCAGCGGAGTGCTTCAATGTCAGTACACCCATTCACAGTGTTGACCAGCGGAGGGCTTCAATGTCAGTACACCCGTTCACAGTGTAGACCAGCGGAGGGCTTCAATGTCAGTACACCCATTCACAGTGTAGACCAGCGGAGGGCTTCAATGTCAGTACACCCGTTCACAGTGTTGACAAGCGGAGGGCTTCAATGTCAGTACACCCGTTCACAGTGTAGACCAGCGGAGGGCTTCAATGTCAGTACACCCATTCACACAGTGTAGACCAGCGGAGGGCTTCAATGTCAGTACATCCATTCACACCGTGTAGACCAGCAGAGGGCTTCAATGTCAGTACACCCGTTCACAGTGTTGACCAGCAGAGGGCTTCAATGTCAATACACCCGTTCACAGTGTAGACCAGCGGTGGGCTTCAATGTCAGTACACCAGTTCACAGTGTAGACCAGCGGAGGGCTTCAAATGCAGTACACCCGTTCACAGTGTAGACCAGCAGAGGGCTTCAATTTCAGTACACCCGTTCACACAGTGTAGACCAGCGAAGGGCTTCAAATGCAGTACACCCGTTCACAGTGTAGACCAGCAGAGGGCTTCAATGTCAGTACACCCGTTCACAGTGTAGACCAGCGGAGGGCTTCACTGTCAGTACACCCGTTCACAGTGTAGACCAGCGGAGGGCTTCAATGTCAGTACACCCGTTCACAGTGTTGACAAGCGGAGGGCTTCAATGTCAGTACACCCGTTCACAGTGTAGACCAGCGGAGGGCTTCAATGTCAGTACACCCATTCACACAGTGTTGACCAGCGGAGGGCTTCAATGTCAGTACACCCGTTCACAGTGTAGACCAGCGGAGGGCTTCAATGTCAGTACACCCATTCACAGTGTAGACCAGCGGAGGGCTTCAATGTCAGTACACCCGTTCACAGTGTTGACAAGCGGAGGGCTTCAATGTCAGTACACCCGTTCACAGTGTAGACCAGCGGAGGGCTTCAATGTCAGTACACCCGTTCACAGTGTAGACCAGCGGAGGGCTTCAATGTCAGTACACCCGTTGACAGTGTTGACCAGCGGAGGGCTTCAATGTCAGTATACCCATTCACACAGTGAAGACCAGCAGAGGGCTTCAATGTCAGTACACCCATTTACAGTGTTGACCAGCAGAGGGCTTCAATGTCAGTACACCCGTTCACTGTGTAGACAAGCTGAGGGCTTCAATGTCAGTACACCCATTCAAACTGTGTAGACCAGCGGAGGGCTTCAATGTCAGTACACCCATTCACACAGTGTAGACCAGCGGAGTGCTTCAATGTCAGTACACCCATTCACAGTGTTGACCAGCGGAGGGCTTCAATGTCAGTACACCCGTTCACAGTGTAGACCAGCGGAGGGCTTCAATGTCAGTACACCCATTCACAGTGTAGACCAGCGGAGGGCTTCAATGTCAGTACACCCGTTCACAGTGTTGACAAGCGGAGGGCTTCAATGTCAGTACACCCGTTCACAGTGTAGACCAGCGGAGGGCTTCTATGTCAGTACACCCATTCACACAGTGTAGACCAGCGGAGGGCTTCAATGTCAGTACATCCATTCACACCGTGTAGACCAGCAGAGGGCTTCAATGTCAGTACACCCGTTCACAGTGTTGACCAGCAGAGGGCTTCAATGTCAATACACCCGTTCACAGTGTAGACCAGCGGTGGGCTTCAATGTCAGTACACCAGTTCACAGTGTAGACCAGCGGAGGGCTTCAAATGCAGTACACCCGTTCACAGTGTAGACCAGCAGAGGGCTTCAATGTCAGTACACCCATTCACAGTGTAGACCAGCAGAGGGCTTCAATTTCAGTACACCCGTTCACACAGTGTAGACCAGCGGAGGGCTTCAAATGCAGTACACCCGTTCACAGTGTAGACCAGCAGAGGGCTTCAATGTCAGTACACCCGTTCACAGTGTAGACCAGCGGAGGGCTTCACTGTCAGTACACCCGTTCACAGTGTAGACCAGCGGAGGGCTTCAATGTCAGTACACCCGTTCACAGTGTAGACCAGCGGAGGGCTTCAATGTCAGTACACCCGTTCACAGTGTTGACAAGCGGAGGGCTTCAATGTCAGTACACCCGTTCACAGTGTAGACCAGCGGAGGGCTTCAATGTCAGTACACCCATTCACAGTGTAGACCAGCAGAGGGCTTCAATTTCAGTACACCCGTTCACACAGTGTAGACCAGCTGAGGGCTTCAAATGCAGTACACCCGTTCACAGTGTAGACCAGCGGAGGGCTTCAATTTCAGTACACCCGTTCACACAGTGTAGACCAGCGGAGGGCTTCAAAGTCAGTACACCCGTTCACAGTGTAGACCAGCAGAGGGCTTCAATGTCAGTACACCCGTTGACAGTGTTGACCAGCGGAGGGCTTCAATGTCAGTACACCCATTCACACAGTGTAGACCAGCGGAGTGCTTCAATGTCAGTACACCCATTCACAGTGTTGACCAGCGGAGGGCTTCAATGTCAGTACACCCGTTCACAGTGTAGACCAGCGGAGGGCTTCAATGTCAGTACACCCATTCACAGTGTAGACCAGCGGAGGGCTTCAATGTCAGTACACCCGTTCACAGTGTTGACAAGCGGAGGGCTTCAATGTCAGTACACCCGTTCACAGTGTAGACCAGCGGAGGGCTTCAATGTCAGTACACCCATTCACACAGTGTAGACCAGCGGAGGGCTTCAATGTCAGTACATCCATTCACACCGTGTAGACCAGCAGAGGGCTTCAATGTCAGTACACCCGTTCACAGTGTTGACCAGCAGAGGGCTTCAATGTCAATACACCCGTTCACAGTGTAGACCAGCGGTGGGCTTCAATGTCAGTACACCAGTTCACAGTGTAGACCAGCGGAGGGCTTCAAATGCAGTACACCCGTTCACAGTGTAGACCAGCAGAGGGCTTCAATTTCAGTACACCCGTTCACACAGTGTAGACCAGCGGAGGGCTTCAAATGCAGTACACCCGTTCACAGTGTAGACCAGCAGAGGGCTTCAATGTCAGTACACCCGTTCACAGTGTAGACCAGCGGAGGGCTTCACTGTCAGTACACCCGTTCACAGTGTAGACCAGCGGAGGGCTTCAATGTCAGTACACCCGTTCACAGTGTTGACAAGCGGAGGGCTTCAATGTCAGTACACCCGTTCACAGTGTAGACCAGCGGAGGGCTTCAATGTCAGTACACCCATTCACACAGTGTTGACCAGCGGAGGGCTTCAATGTCAGTACACCCGTTCACAGTGTAGACCAGCGGAGGTCTTCAATGTCAGTACACCCATTCACAGTGTAGACCAGCGGAGGGCTTCAATGTCAGTACACCCGTTCACAGTGTTGACAAGCGGAGGGCTTCAATGTCAGTACACCCGTTCACAGTGTAGACCAGCGGAGGGCTTCAATGTCAGTACACCCGTTCACAGTGTAGACCAGCGGAGGGCTTCAATGTCAGTACACCCGTTGACAGTGTTGACCAGCGGAGGGCTTCAATGTCAGTATACCCATTCACACAGTGAAGACCAGCAGAGGGCTTCAATGTCAGTACACCCATTTACAGTGTTGACCAGCAGAGGGCTTCAATGTCAGTACACCCGTTCACAGTGTAGACAAGCTGAGGGCTTCAATGTCAGTACACCCATTCACACTGTGTAGACCAGCGGAGGGCTTCAATGTCAGTACACCCATTCACACAGTGTAGACCAGCGGAGTGCTTCAATGTCAGTACACCCATTCACAGTGTTGACCAGCGGAGGGCTTCAATGTCAGTACACCCGTTCACAGTGTAGACCAGCGGAGGGCTTCAATGTCAGTACACCCATTCACAGTGTAGACCAGCGGAGGGCTTCAATGTCAGTACACCCGTTCACAGTGTTGACAAGCGGAGGGCTTCAATGTCAGTACACCCGTTCACAGTGTAGACCAGCGGAGGGCTTCAATGTCAGTACACCCATTCACACAGTGTAGACCAGCGGAGGGCTTCAATGTCAGTACATCCATTCACACCGTGTAGACCAGCAGAGGGCTTCAATGTCAGTACACCCGTTCACAGTGTTGACCAGCAGAGGGCTTCAATGTCAATACACCCGTTCACAGTGTAGACCAGCGGTGGGCTTCAATGTCAGTACACCAGTTCACAGTGTAGACCAGCGGAGGGCTTCAAATGCAGTACACCCGTTCACAGTGTAGACCAGCAGAGGGCTTCAATTTCAGTACACCCGTTCACACAGTGTAGACCAGCGGAGGGCTTCAAATGCAGTACACCCGTTCACAGTGTAGACCAGCAGAGGGCTTCAATGTCAGTACACCCGTTCACAGTGTAGACCAGCGGAGGGCTTCACTGTCAGTACACCCGTTCACAGTGTAGACCAGCGGAGGGCTTCAATGTCAGTACACCCGTTCACAGTGTTGACAAGCGGAGGGCTTCAATGTCAGTACACCCGTTCACAGTGTAGACCAGCGGAGGGCTTCAATGTCAGTACACCCATTCACACAGTGTTGACCAGCGGAGGGCTTCAATGTCAGTACACCCGTTCACAGTGTAGACCAGCGGAGGGCTTCAATGTCAGTACACCCATTCACAGTGTAGACCAGCGGAGGGCTTCAATGTCAGTACACCCGTTCACAGTGTTGACAAGCGGAGGGCTTCAATGTCAGTACACCCGTTCACAGTGTAGACCAGCGGAGGGCTTCAATGTCAGTACACCCGTTCACAGTGTAGACCAGCGGAGGGCTTCAATGTCAGTACACCCGTTGACAGTGTTGACCAGCGGAGGGCTTCAATGTCAGTATACCCATTCACACAGTGAAGACCAGCAGAGGGCTTCAATGTCAGTACACCCATTTACAGTGTTGACCAGCAGAGGGCTTCAATGTCAGTACACCCGTTCACAGTGTAGACAAGCTGAGGGCTTCAATGTCAGTACACCCATTCACACTGTGTAGACCAGCGGAGGGCTTCAATGTCAGTACACCCATTCACACAGTGTAGACCAGCGGAGTGCTTCAATGTCAGTACACCCATTCACAGTGTTGACCAGCGGAGGGCTTCAATGTCAGTACACCCGTTCACAGTGTAGACCAGCGGAGGGCTTCAATGTCAGTACACCCATTCACAGTGTAGACCAGCGGAGGGCTTCAATGTCAGTACACCCGTTCACAGTGTTGACAAGCGGAGGGCTTCAATGTCAGTACACCCGTTCACAGTGTAGACCAGCGGAGGGCTTCAATGTCAGTACACCCATTCACACAGTGTAGACCAGCGGAGGGCTTCAATGTCAGTACATCCATTCACACCGTGTAGACCAGCAGAGGGCTTCAATGTCAGTACACCCGTTCACAGTGTTGACCAGCAGAGGGCTTCAATGTCAATACACCCGTTCACAGTGTAGACCAGCGGTGGGCTTCAATGTCAGTACACCACTTCACAGTGTAGACCAGCGGAGGGCTTCAAATGCAGTACACCCGTTCACAGTGTAGACCAGCAGAGGGCTTCAATGTCAGTACACCCATTCACAGTGTAGACCAGCAGAGGGCTTCAATTTCAGTACACCCGTTCACACAGTGTAGACCAGCGGAGGGCTTCAAATGCAGTACACCCGTTCACAGTGTAGACCAGCAGAGGGCTTCAATGTCAGTACACCCGTTCACAGTGTAGACCAGCGGAGGGCTTCACTGTCAGTACACCCGTTCACAGTGTAGACCAGCGGAGGGCTTCAATGTCAGTACACCCGTTCACAGTGTAGATCAGCGGAGGGCTTCAATGTCAGTACACCCGTTCACAGTGTTGACAAGCGGAGGGCTTCAATGTCAGTACACCCGTTCACAGTGTAGACCAGCGGAGGGCTTCAATGTCAGTACACCCATTCACAGTGTAGACCAGCAGAGGGCTTCAATTTCAGTACACCCGTTCACACAGTGTAGACCAGCTGAGGGCTTCAAATGCAGTACACCCGTTCACAGTGTAGACCAGCGGAGGGCTTCAATTTCAGTACACCCGTTCACACAGTGTAGACCAGCGGAGGGCTTCAAAGTCAGTACACCCGTTCACAGTGTAGACCAGCGGAGGGCTTCAATGTCAGTACACCCGTTGACAGTGTTGACCAGCGGAGGGCTTCAATGTCAGTACACCCATTCACACAGTGTAGACCAGCGGAGTGCTTCAATGTCAGTACACCCATTCGCAGTGTTGACCAGCGGAGGGCTTCAATGTCAGTACACCCGTTCACAGTGTAGACCAGCGGAGGGCTTCAATGTCAGTACACCCATTCACAGTGTAGACCAGCGGAGGGCTTCAATGTCAGTACACCCGTTCACAGTGTTGACAAGCGGAGGGCTTCAATGTCAGTACACCCGTTCACAGTGTAGACCAGCGGAGGGCTTCAATGTCAGTACACCCATTCACACAGTGTAGACCAGCGGAGGGCTTCAATGTCAGTACATCCATTCACACCGTGTAGACCAGCAGAGGGCTTCAATGTCAGTACACCCGTTCACAGTGTTGACCAGCAGAGGGCTTCAATGTCAATACACCCGTTCACAGTGTAGACCAGCGGTGGGCTTCAATGTCAGTACACCAGTTCACAGTGTAGACCAGCGGAGGGCTTCAAATGCAGTATACCCGTTCACAGTGTAGACCAGCAGAGGGCTTCAATTTCAGTACACCCGTTCACACAGTGTAGACCAGCGGAGGGCTTCAAATGCAGTACACCCGTTCACAGTGTAGACCAGCAGAGGGCTTCAATGTCAGTACACCCGTTCACAGTGTAGACCAGCGGAGGGCTTCACTGTCAGTACACCCGTTCACAGTGTAGACCAGCGGAGGGCTTCAATGTCAGTACACCCGTTCACAGTGTTGACAAGCGGAGGGCTTCAATGTCAGTACACCCGTTCACAGTGTAGACCAGCGGAGGGCTTCAATGTCAGTACACCCATTCACACAGTGTTGACCAGCGGAGGGCTTCAATGTCAGTACACCCGTTCACAGTGTAGAGCAGCGGAGGTCTTCAATGTCAGTACACCCATTCACAGTGTAGACCAGCGGAGGGCTTCAATGTCAGTACACCCGTTCACAGTGTTGACAAGCGGAGGGCTTCAATGTCAGTACACCCGTTCACAGTGTAGACCAGCGGAGGGCTTCAATGTCAGTACACCCGTTCACAGTGTAGACCAGCGGAGGGCTTCAATGTCAGTACACCCGTTGACAGTGTTGACCAGCGGAGGGCTTCAATGTCAGTATACCCATTCACACAGTGAAGACCAGCAGAGGGCTTCAATGTCAGTACACCCATTTACAGTGTTGACCAGCAGAGGGCTTCAATGTCAGTACACCCGTTCACAGTGTAGACAAGCTGAGGGCTTCAATGTCAGTACACCCATTCACACTGTGTAGACCAGCGGAGGGCTTCAATGTCAGTACACCCATTCACACAGTGTAGACCAGCGGAGTGCTTCAATGTCAGTACACCCATTCACAGTGTTGACCAGCGGAGGGCTTCAATGTCAGTACACCCGTTCACAGTGTAGACCAGCGGAGGGCTTCAATGTCAGTACACCCATTCACAGTGTAGACCAGCGGAGGGCTTCAATGTCAGTACACCCGTTCACAGTGTTGACAAGCGGAGGGCTTCAATGTCAGTACACCCGTTCACAGTGTAGACCAGCGGAGGGCTTCAATGTCAGTACACCCATTCACACAGTGTAGACCAGCGGAGGGCTTCAATGTCAGTACATCCATTCACACCGTGTAGACCAGCAGAGGGCTTCAATGTCAGTACACCCGTTCACAGTGTTGACCAGCAGAGGGCTTCAATGTCAATACACCCGTTCACAGTGTAGACCAGCGGTGGGCTTCAATGTCAGTACACCAGTTCACAGTGTAGACCAGCGGAGGGCTTCAAATGCAGTACACCCGTTCACAGTGTAGACCAGCAGAGGGCTTCAATGTCAGTACACCCATTCACAGTGTAGACCAGCAGAGGGCTTCAATTTCAGTACACCCGTTCACACAGTGTAGACCAGCGGAGGGCTTCAAATGCAGTACACCCGTTCACAGTGTAGACCAGCAGAGGGCTTCAATGTCAGTACACCCGTTCACAGTGTAGACCAGCGGAGGGCTTCACTGTCAGTACACCCGTTCACAGTGTAGACCAGCGGAGGGCTTCAATGTCAGTACACCCGTTCACAGTGTAGACCAGCGGAGGGCTTCAATGTCAGTACACCCGTTCACAGTGTTGACAAGCGGAGGGCTTCAATGTCAGTACACCCGTTCACAGTGTAGACCAGCGGAGGGCTTCAATGTCAGTACACCCATTCACACAGTGTAGACCAGCGGAGGGCTTCAATGTCAGTACATCCATTCACACCGTGTAGACCAGCAGAGGGCTTCAATTTCAGTACACCCGTTCACAGTGTTGACCAGCAGAGGGCTTCAATGTCAATACACCCGTTCACAGTGTAGACCAGCGGTGGGCTTCAATGTCAGTACACCAGTTCACAGTGTAGACCAGCGGAGGGCTTCAAATGCAGTACACCCGTTCACAGTGTAGACCAGCAGAGGGCTTCAATGTCAGTACACCCATTCACAGTGTAGACCAGCAGAGGGCTTCAATTTCAGTACACCCGTTCACACAGTGTAGACCAGCGGAGGGCTTCAAATGCAGTACACCCGTTCACAGTGTAGACCAGCAGAGGGCTTCAATGTCAGTACACCCGTTCACAGTGTAGACCAGCGGAGGGCTTCACTGTCAGTACACCCGTTCACAGTGTAGACCAGCGGAGGGCTTCAATGTCAGTACACCCATTCACACAGTGTAGACCAGCAGAGGGCTTCAATGTCAGTACACCCGTTCACAGTGTAGACCAGCGGAGGGCTTCAATGTCAGTACACCCATTCACACAGTGTAGACCAGCGGAGGGCTTCAATGTCAGTACACCCGTTCACAGTGTAGACCAGCGTAGGGCTTCAATGTCAGTACACCCGTTGACAGTGTTGACCAGCGGAGGGCTTCAATGTCAGTATACCCATTCAAACAGTGTAGACCAGCAGAGGGCTTCAATGTCAGTACACCCATTTACAGTGTTGACCTGCAGAGGGCTTCAATGTCAGTACACCCGTTCACAGTGTAGACAAGCTGAGGGCTTCAATGTCAGTACACCCATTCACACAGTGTAGACCAGCGGAGGGCTTCAATGTCAGTACACCCGTTCACAGTGTAGACCAGCGGAGGGCTTCAATGTCAGTACACCCGTTCACAGTGTAGACCAGCGGAGGGCTTCAATGTCAGTACACCCGTTCACAGTGTTGACAAGCGGAGGGCTTCAATGTCAGTACACCCGTTCACAGTGTAGACCAGCGGAGGGCTTCAATGTCAGTACACCCATTCACACAGTGTAGACCAGCGGAGGGCTTCAATGTCAGTACATCCATTCACACCGTGTAGACCAGCAGAGGGCTTCAATGTCAGTACACCCGTTCACAGTGTAGACCAGCGGTGGGCTTCAATGTCAGTACACCAGTTCACAGTGTAGACCAGCGGAGGGCTTCAAATGCAGTACACCCGTTCACAGTGTAGACCAGCAGAGGGCTTCAATGTCAGTACACCCATTCACAGTGTAGACCAGCAGAGGGCTTCAATTTCAGTACACCCGTTCACACAGTGTAGACCAGCGGAGGGCTTCAAATGCAGTACACCCGTTCACAGTGTAGACCAGCAGAGGACTTCAATGTCAGTACACCCGTTCACAGTGTAGACCAGCGGAGGGCTTCACTGTCAGTACACCCGTTCACAGTGTAGACCAGCGGAGGGCTTCAATGTCAGTACACCCATTCACACAGTGTAGACCAGCAGAGGGCTTTAATGTCAGTACACCCGTTCACAGTGTAGACCAGCGGAGGGCTTCAATGTCAGTACACCCATTCACACAGTGTAGACCAGCGGAGGGATTCAATGTCAGTACACCCGTTCACAGTGTAGACCAGCGTAGGGCTTCAATGTCAGTACACCCGTTGACAGTGTTGACCAGCGGAGGGCTTCAATGTCAGTATACCCATTCACACAGTGTAGACCAGCAGAGGGCTTCAATGTCAGTACACCCATTTACAGTGTTGACCTGCAGAGGGCTTCAATGTCAGTACACCCGTTCACAGTGTAGACAAGCTGAGGGCTTCAATGTCAGTACACCCATTCACACAGTGTAGACCAGCGGAGGGCTTCAATGTCAGTACACCCGGTCACAGTGTAGACCAGCGGAGTGCTTCAATGTCAGTACACCCATTCACAGTGTTGACCAGCGGAGGGCTTCAATGTCAGTACACCCGTTCACAGTGTAGACCAGCGGAGGGCTTCAATGTCAGTACACCCGTTCACAGTGTAGACCAGCGGAGGGCTTCAATGTCAGTACACCCGTTCACAGTGTTGACAAGCGGAGGGCTTCAATGTCAGTACACCCGTTCACAGTGTACACCAGCGGAGGGCTTCAATGTCAGTACACCCATTCACACAGTGTAGACCAGCGGAGGGCTTCAATGTCAGTACATCCATTCACACCGTGTAGACCAGCAGAGGGCTTCAATGTCAGTACACCGGTTCACAGTGTTGACCAGCAGAGGGCTTCAATGTCAATACACCCGTTCACAGTGTAGACCAGCGGTGGGCTTCAATGTCAGTACACCAGTTCACAGTGTAGACCAGCGGAGGGCTTCAAATGCAGTACACCCGTTCACAGTGTAGACCAGCAGAGGGCTTCAATGTCAGTATACCCATTCACAGTGTAGACCAGCAGAGGGCTTCAATTTCAGTACACCCGTTCACACAGTGTAGACCAGCGGAGGGCTTCAAATGCAGTACACCCGTTCACAGTGTAGACCAGCAGAGGGCTTCAATGTCAGTACACCCGTTCACAGTGTAGACCAGCGGAGGGCTTCACTGTCAGTACACCCGTTCACAGTGTAGACCAGCGGAGGGCTTCAATGTCAGTACACCCATTCACACAGTGTAGACCAGCAGAGGGCTTCAATGTCAGTACACCCGTTCACAGTGTAGACCAGCGGAGGGCTTCAATGTCAGTACACCCATTCACACAGTGTAGACCAGCGGAGAGCTTCAATGTCAGTACACCCGTTCACAGTGTAGACCAGCGTAGGGCTTCAATGTCAGTACACCCGTTGACAGTGTTGACCAGCGGAGGGCTTCAATGTCAGTATACCCATTCACACAGTGTAGACCAGCAGAGGGCTTCAGTGTCAGTACACCCATTTACAGTGTTGACCTGCAGAGGGCTTCAATGTCAGTACACCCGTTCACAGTGTAGACAAGCTGAGGGCTTCAATGTCAGTACACCCATTCACACAGTGTAGACCAGCGGAGGGCTTCAATGTCAGTACACCCGTTCACAGTGTAGACCAGCGGAGGGCTTCAATGTCAGTACACCCGTTCACAGTGTAGACTAGCGGAGGGCTTCAATGTCAGAACACCCGTTCACAGTGTTGACAAGCGGAGGGCTTCAATGTCAGTACACCCGTTCACAGTGTAGACCAGCGGAGGGCTTCAATGTCAGTACACCCATTCACACAGTGTAGACCAGCGGAGGGCTTCAATGTCAGTACATCCATTCACACCGTGTAGACCAGCAGAGGGCTTCAATGTCAGTACACCCGTTCACAGTGTAGACCAGCGGTGGGCTTCAATGTCAGTACACCAGTTCACAGTGTAGACCAGCGGAGGGCTTCAAATGCAGTACACCCGTTCACAGTGTAGACCAGCAGAGGGCTTCAATGTCAGTACACCCATTCACAGTGTAGACCAGCAGAGGGCTTCAATTTCAGTACACCCGTTCACACAGTGTAGACCAGCGGAGGGCTTCAAATGCAGTACACCCGTTCACAGTGTAGACCAGCAGAGGACTTCAATGTCAGTACACCCGTTCACAGTGTAGACCAGCGGAGGGCTTCACTGCCAGTACACCCGTTCACAGTGTAGACCAGCGGAGGGCTTCAATGTCAGTACACCCATTCACACAGTGTAGACCAGCAGAGGGCTTCAATGTCAGTACACCCGTTCACAGTGTAGACCAGCGGAGGGCTTCAATGTCAGTACACCCATTCACACAGTGTAGACCAGCGGAGGGCTTCAATGTCAGTACACCCGTTCACAGTGTAGACCAGCGTAGGGCTTCAATGTCAGTACACCCGTTGACAGTGTTGACCAGCGGAGGACTTCAATGTCAGTATACCCATTCACACAGTGTAGACCAGCAGAGTGCTTCAATGTCAGTACACCCATTCACAGTGTTGACCTGCAGAGGGCTTCAATGTCAGTACACCCGTTCACAGTGTAGACCAGCGGAGGGCTTCAATGTCAGTACACCCGTTCACAGTGTAGACCAGCGGAGGGCTTCAATGTCAGTACACCCGTTCACAGTGTTGACAAGCGGAGGGCTTCAATGTCAGTACACCCGTTCACAGTGTACACCAGCGGAGGGCTTCAATGTCAGTACACACATTCACACAGTGTAGACCAGCGGAGGGCTTCAATGTCAGTACATCCATTCACACCGTGTAGACCAGCAGAGGGCTTCAATGTCAGTACACCCGTTCACAGTGTTGATCAGCAGAGGGCTTCAATGTCAATACACCCGTTCACAGTGTAGACCAGCGGTGGGCTTCAATGTCAGTACACCAGTTCACAGTGTAGACCAGCGGAGGGCTTCAAATGCAGTACACCCGTTCACAGTGTAGACCAGCAGAGGGCTTCAATGTCAGTACACCCATTCACAGTGTAGACCAGCAGAGGGCTTCAATTTCAGTACACCCGTTCACACAGTGTAGACCAGCGGAGGGCTTCAAATGCAGTACACCCGTTCACAGTGTAGACCAGCAGAGGGCTTCAATGTCAGTACACCCGTTCACAGTGTAGACCAGCGGAGGGCTTCACTGTCAGTACACCCGTTCACAGTGTAGACCAGCGGAGGGCTTCAATGTCAGTACACCCATTCACACAGTGTAGACCAGCAGAGGGCTTCAATGTCAGTACACCCGTTCACAGTGTAGACCAGCGGAGGGCTTCAATGTCAGTACACCCATTCACACAGTGTAGACCAGCGGAGAGCTTCAATGTCAGTACACCCGTTCACAGTGTAGACCAGCGTAGGGCTTCAATGTCAGTACACCCGTTGACAGTGTTGACCAGCGGAGGGCTTCAATGTCAGTATACCCATTCACACAGTGTAGACCAGCAGAGGGCTTCAATGTCAGTACACCCATTTACAGTGTTGACCTGCAGAGGGCTTCAATGTCTGTACACCCGTTCACAGTGTAGACAAGCTGAGGGCTTCAATGTCAGTACACCCATTCACACAGTGTAGACCAGCGGAGGGCTTCAATGTCAGTACACCCGTTCACAGTGTAGACCAGCGGAGAGCTTCAATGTCAGTACACCCGTTCACAGTGTAGACTAGCGGAGGGCTTCAATGTCAGAACACCCGTTCACAGTGTTGACAAGCGGAGGGCTTCAATGTCAGTACACCCGTTCACAGTGTAGACCAGCGGAGGGCTTCAATGTCAGTACACCCATTCACACAGTGTAGACCAGCGGAGGGCTTCAATGTCAGTACATCCATTCACACCGTGTAGACCAGCAGAGGGCTTCAATGTCAGTACACCCGTTCACAGTGTAGACCAGCGGTGGGCTTCAATGTCAGTACACCAGTTCACAGTGTAGACCAGCGGAGGGCTTCAAATGCAGTACACCCGTTCACAGTGTAGACCAGCAGAGGGCTTCAATGTCAGTACACCCATTCACAGTGTAGACCAGCAGAGGGCTTCAATTTCAGTACACCCGTTCACACAGTGTAGACCAGCGGAGGGCTTCAAATGCAGTACACCCGTTCACAGTGTAGACCAGCAGAGGACTTCAATGTCAGTACACCCGTTCACAGTGTAGACCAGCGGAGGGCTTCACTGTCAGTACACCCGTTCACAGTGTAGAACAGCGGAGGGCTTCAATGTCAGTACACCCATTCACACAGTGTAGACCAGCAGAGGGCTTCAATGTCAGTACACCCGTTCACAGTGTAGACCAGCGGAGGGCTTCAATGTCAGTACACCCATTCACACAGTGTAGACCAGCGGAGGGCTTCAATGTCAGTACACCCGTTCACAGTGTAGACCAGCGTAGGGCTTCAATGTCAGTACACCCGTTGACAGTGTTGACCAGCGGAGGACTTCAATGTCAGTATACCCATTCACACAGTGTAGACCAGCAGAGGGCTTCAATGTCAGTACACCCATTTACAGTGTTGACCTGCAGAGGGCTTCAATGTCAGTACACCCGTTCACAGTGTAGACAAGCTGAGGGCTTCAATGTCAGTACACCCATTCACACAGTGTAGACCAGCGGAGGGCTTCAATGTCAGTACACCCGGTCACAGTGTAGACCAGCGGAGTGCTTCAATGTCAGTACACCCATTCACAGTGTTGACCAGCGGAGGGCTTCAATGTCAGTACACCCGTTCACAGTGTAGACCAGCGGAGGGCTTCAATGTCAGTACACCCGTACACAGTGTTGACCAGCGGAGGGCTTCAATGTCAGTACACCCGTTCACAGTGTTGACAAGCGGAGGGCTTCAATGTCAGTACACCCGTTCACAGTGTAGACCAGCGGAGGGCTTCAATGTCAGTACACCCATTCACACAGTGTAGACCAGCGGAGGGCTTCAATGTCAGTACATCCATTCACACAGTGTAGACCAGCAGAGGGCTTCAATGTCAGTACACCCGTTCACAGTGTAGACCAGCGGAGGGCTTCAAATGCAGTACACCCGTTCACAGTGTAGACCAGCAGAGGGCTTCAATGTCAGTACACCCATTCACAGTGTAGACCAGCAGAGGGCTTCAATTTCAGTACACCCGTTCACACAGTGTAGACCAGCGGAGGGCTTCAAATGCAGTACACCCGTTCACAGTGTAGACCAGCAGAGGGCTTCAATGTCAGTACACCCGTTCACAGTGTAGACCAGCGGAGGGCTTCACTGTCAGTACACCCGTTCACAGTGTAGACCAGCGGAGGGCTTCAATGTCAGTACACACATTCACACAGTGTAGACCAGCGGAGGGCTTCAATGTTAGTACACCCGTTCACAGTGTAGACCAGCGGAGGGCTTCAATGTCAGTACACCCATTCACACAGTGTAGACCAGCGGAGGGCTTCAATGTCAGTACACCCGTTCACAGTGTAGACCAGCGTAGGGCTTCAATGTCAGTACACCCGTTGACAGTGTTGACCAGCGGAGGGCTTCAATGTCAGTATACCCATTCACACAGTGTAGACCAGCAGAGGGCTTCAATGTCAGTACACCCATTTACAGTGTTGACCTGCAGAGGGCTTCAATGTCAGTACACCCGTTCGCACCGTGTAGACCAGCAGAGGGCTTCAATGTCAGTACACCCGTTCACAGTGTAGACCAGCGGTGGGCTTCAATGTCAGTACACCAGTTCACAGTGTAGACCAGCGGAGGGCTTCAAATGCAGTACACCCGTTCACAGTGTAGACCAGCAGAGGGCTTCAATGTCAGTACACCCATTCACAGTGTAGACCAGCAGAGGGCTTCAATTTCAGTACACCCGTTCACACAGTGTAGACCAGCGGAGGGCTTCAAATGCAGTACACCCGTTCACAGTGTAGACCAGCAGAGGACTTCAATGTCAGTACACCCGTTCACAGTGTAGACCAGCGGAGGGCTTCACTGTCAGTACACCCGTTCACAGTGTAGACCAGCGGAGGGCTTCAATGTCAGTACACCCATTCACACAGTGTAGACCAGCAGAGGGCTTCAATGTCAGTACACCCGTTCACAGTGTAGACCAGCGGAGGGCTTCAATGTCAGTACACCCATTCACACAGTGTAGACCAGCGGAGGGCTTCAATGTCAGTACACCCGTTCACAGTGTAGACCAGCGTAGGGCTTCAATGTCAGTACACCCGTTGACAGTGTTGACCAGCGGAGGACTTCAATGTCAGTATACCCATTCACACAGTGTAGACCAGCAGAGGGCTTCAATGTCAGTACACCCATTTACAGTGTTGACCTGCAGAGGGCTTCAATGTCAGTACACCCGTTCACAGTGTAGACAAGCTGAGGGCTTCAATGTCAGTACACCCATTCACACAGTGTAGACCAGCGGAGGGCTTCAATGTCAGTACACCCGGTCACAGTGTAGACCAGCGGAGTGCGTCAATGTCAGTACACCCATTCACAGTGTTGACCAGCGGAGGGCTTCAATGTCAGTACACCCGTTCACAGTGTAGACCAGCGGAGGGCTTCAATGTCAGTACACCCGTTCACAGTGAAGACCAGCGGAGGGCTTCAATGTCAGTACACCCGTTCACAGTGTTGACAAGCGGAGGGCTTCAATGTCAGTACACCCGTTCACAGTGTAGACCAGCGGAGGGCTTCAATGTCAGTACACCCATTCACACAGTGTAGACCAGCGGAGGGCTTCAATGTCAGTACATCCATTCACACAGTGTAGACCAGCAGAGGGCTTCAATGTCAGTACACCCGTTCACAGTGTTGACCAGCAGAGGGCTTCAATGTCAATACACCCGTTCACAGTGTAGAACAGCGGAGGGCTTCAATGTCAGTACACCAGTTCACAGTGTAGACCAGCGGAGGGCTTCAAAGGCAGTACACCCGTTCACAGTGTAGACCAGCAGAGGGCTTCAATGTCAGTACACCCATTCACAGTGTAGACCAGCGGAGGGCTTCAATGTCAGTACACCCGTTCACACAGTGTAGACCAGCGGAGGGCTTCAAATGCAGTACACCCGTTCACAGTGTAGACCAGCAGAGGGCTTCAATGTCAGTACACCCATTCACAGTGTAGACCAGCGGAGGGCTTCAATGTCAGTACACCCGTTCTCACAGTGTAGACCAGCGGAGGGCTTCAAAGTCAGTACACCCGTTCACACAGTGTAGACCAGCGGAGGGCTTCAAATGCAGTACACCCGTTCACACAATGTAGACCAGCGGAGGGCTTCAATGTCAGTACACTCGTTCACACAGTGTTGACCAGCGGAGGGCTTCAATGTCAGTACACCCGTTCAAAGTGTTGACCAGCGGAGGGCTTCAATGTCAGTACACCCGTTCACAGTGTAGACCAGCGGAGGGCTTCAATGTCAGTACTCCCTTTTACAGTGTAGACCAGCAGAGGGCTTCAATGTCAGTACACCCGTTCACAGTGTAGACCAGCGGAGGGCTTCAATGTCAGTACTCCCTTTTACAGTGTAGACCAGCAGAGGGCTTCAATGTCAGTACACCCGTTCACACAGTGTAGACCAGCGGAGGGCTTCAAATGCAGTACACCCGTTCACACAATGTAGACCAGCGGAGGGCTTCAATGTCAGTACACTCGTTCACACAGTGTTGACCAGCGGAGGGCTTCAATGTCAGTACACCCGTTCAAAGTGTTGACCAGCGGAGGGCTTCAATGTCAGTACACCCGTTCACAGTGTAGACCAGCGGAGGGCTTCAATGTCAGTACTCCCTTTTACAGTGTAGACCAGCAGAGGACTTCAATGTCAGTACACCCGTTCACAGTGTAGACCAGCGGAGGGCTTCACTGTCAGTACACCCGTTCACAGTGTAGACCAGCAGAGGACTTCAATGTCAGTACACCCGTTCACAGTGTAGACCAGCGGAGGGCTTCACTGTCAGTACACCCGTTCACAGTGTAGACCAGCGGAGGGCTTCAATGTCAGTACACCCATTCACACAGTGTAGACCAGCAGAGGGCTTCAATGTCAGTACACCCGTTCACAGTGTAGACCAGCGGAGGGCTTCAATGTCAGTACACCCATTCACACAGTGTAGACCAGCGGAGGGCTTCAATGTCAGTACACCCGTTCACAGTGTAGACCAGCGTAGGGCTTCAATGTCAGTACACCCGTTGACAGTGTTGACCAGCGGAGGACTTCAATGTCAGTATACCCATTCACACAGTGTAGACCAGCAGAGGGCTTCAATGTCAGTACACCCATTTACAGTGTTGACCTGCAGAGGGCTTCAATGTCAGTACACCCGTTCACAGTGTAGACAAGCTGAGGGCTTCAATGTCAGTACACCCATTCACACAGTGTAGACCAGCGGAGGGCTTCAATGTCAGTACACCCGGTCACAGTGTAGACCAGCGGAGTGCTTCAATGTCAGTACACCCATTCACAGTGTTGACCAGCGGAGGGCTTCAATGTCAGTACACCCGTTCACAGTGTAGACCAGCGGAGGGCTTCAATGTCAGTACACCCGTTCACAGTGAAGACCAGCGGAGGGCTTCAATGTCAGTACACCCGTTCACAGTGTTGACAAGCGGAGGGCTTCAATGTCAGTACACCCGTTCACAGTGTAGACCAGCGGAGGGCTTCAATGTCAGTACACCCATTCACACAGTGTAGACCAGCGGAGGGCTTCAATGTCAGTACATCCATTCACACAGTGTAGACCAGCAGAGGGCTTCAATGTCAGTACACCCGTTCACAGTGTTGACCAGCAGAGGGCTTCAATGTCAATACACCCGTTCACAGTGTAGAACAGCGGAGGGCTTCAATGTCAGTACACCAGTTCACAGTGTAGACCAGCGGAGGGCTTCAAAGGCAGTACACCCGTTCACAGTGTAGACCAGCAGAGGGCTTCAATGTCAGTACACCCATTCACAGTGTAGACCAGCGGAGGGCTTCAATGTCAGTACACCCGTTCACACAGTGTAGACCAGCGGAGGGCTTCAAATGCAGTACACCCGTTCACAGTGTAGACCAGCAGAGGGCTTCAATGTCAGTACACCCATTCACAGTGTAGACCAGCGGAGGGCTTCAATGTCAGTACACCCGTTCTCACAGTGTAGACCAGCGGAGGGCTTCAAAGTCAGTACACCCGTTCACACAGTGTAGACCAGCGGAGGGCTTCAAATGCAGTACACCCGTTCACACAATGTAGACCAGCGGAGGGCTTCAATGTCAGTACACTCGTTCACACAGTGTTGACCAGCGGAGGGCTTCAATGTCAGTACACCCGTTCACACAGTGCAGACCAGCAGATGGCTTCAATGTCAGTACACCCGTTCAAAGTGTTGACCAGCGGAGGGCTTCAATGTCAGTACACCCGTTCACAGTGTAGACCAGCGGAGGGCTTCAATGTCAGTACTCCCTTTTACAGTGTAGACCAGCAGAGGGCTTCAATGTCAGTACACCCGTTCACAGTGTAGACCAGCTGAGGGCTTCAATGTCAGTACACCCTTTCACAGTGTAGACCAGCGGAGGGCTTCAATGTCAGTACACCCGTTCACAGTGTAGACCAGCGGAGGGCTTCAATGTCAGTACACCCGTTCACAGTGTAGACCAGCGGAGGGCTTCAATGTCAGTACACCCGTTCACAGTGTAGACCAGCGGAGGGCTTCAATGTCAGTACACCCATTCACACAGTGTAGACCAGCGGAGGGCTTCAATGTCAGTACATCCATTCACACAGTGTAGACCAGCAGAGGGCTTCAATGTCAGTACACCCGTTCACAGTGTTGACCAGCAGAGGGCTTCAATGTCAATACACCCGTTCACAGTGTAGAACAGCGGAGGGCTTCAATGTCAGTACACCAGTTCACAGTGTAGACCAGCGGAGGGCTTCAAAGGCAGTACACCCGTTCACAGTGTAGACCAGCAGAGGGCTTCAATGTCAGTACACCCATTCACAGTGTAGACCAGCGGAGGGCTTCAATGTCAGTACACCCGTTCACACAGTGTAGACCAGCGGAGGGCTTCAAATGCAGTACACCCGTTCACAGTGTAGACCAGCAGAGGGCTTCAATGTCAGTACACCCATTCACAGTGTAGACCAGCGGAGGGCTTCAATGTCAGTACACCCGTTCTCACAGTGTAGACCAGCGGAGGGCTTCAAAGTCAGTACACCCGTTCACACAGTGTAGACCAGCGGAGGGCTTCAAATGCAGTACACCCGTTCACACAATGTAGACCAGCGGAGGGCTTCAATGTCAGTACACTCGTTCACACAGTGTTGACCAGCGGAGGGCTTCAATGTCAGTACACCCGTTCACACAGTGCAGACCAGCAGATGGCTTCAATGTCAGTACACCCGTTCAAAGTGTTGACCAGCGGAGGGCTTCAATGTCAGTACACCCGTTCACAGTGTAGACCAGCGGAGGGCTTCAATGTCAGTACTCCCTTTTACAGTGTAGACCAGCAGAGGGCTTCAATGTCAGTACACCCGTTCACAGTGTAGACCAGCTGAGGGCTTCAATGTCAGTACACCCTTTCACAGTGTAGACCAGCGGAGGGCTTCAATGTCAGTACACCCGTTCACAGTGTAGACCAGCGGAGGGCTTCAATGTCAGTACACCCGTTCACAGTGTAGACCAGCGGAGGGCTTCAATGTCAGTACACCCGTTCACAGTTTTGACCAGCGGAGGGCTTCAATGTCAGTACACCCGTTCACAGTGCTGACCAGCGGAGGGCTTCAATATCAGTACACCCGTTCACAGTGTAGACCAGCGGAGGGCTTCAATGTCAGTACACCAGTTCACAGTGTAGACCAGCGGAGGGCTTCAAAGGCAGTACACCCGTTCACAGTGTAGACCAGCGGAGGGCTTCAATGTCAGTACACCCGTTCACAGTGTAGACCAGCGGAGGGCTTCAATGTCAGTACAACCATTCACAGTGTAGACCAGCGGAGGGCTTCAATATCAGTACACACGTTCACAGTGTAGACCAGCGGAGGGCTTCAATGTCAGTACACCCGTTCACAGTGTAGACCAGCGGAGGGCTTCAATGTCAGTACACCCATTCACACAGTGTAGACCAGCGGAGGGCTTCAATGTCAGTACACCCGTTCACAGTGTAGACCAGCGTAGGGCTTCAATGTCAGTACACCCGTTGACAGTGTTGACTAGCGGAGGGCTTCAATGTCAGTATACCCATTCACACAGTGTAGACCAGCAGAGGGCTTCAATGTCAGTACACCCATTTACCGTGTTGACCTGCAGAGGGCTTCAATGTCAGTACACCCGTTCACAGAGTAGACAAGCTGAGGGCTTCAATGTCAGTACACCCATTCACACAGTGTAGACCAGCGGAGGGCTTCAATGTCAGTACACCCGGTCACAGTGTAGACCAGCGGAGTGCTTCAATGTCAGTACACCCATTCACAGTGTTGACCAGCGGAGGGCTTCAATGTCAGTACACCCGTTCACAGTGTAGACCAGCGGAGGGCTTCAATGTCAGTACACCCGTTCACAGTGTAGACCAGCGGAGGGCTTCAATGTCAGTACACCCGTTCACAGTGTTGACAAGCGGAGGGCTTCAATGTCAGTACACCCGTTCACACAGTGTAGACCAGCGGAGGGCTTCAATGTCAGTACATCCATTCACACAGTGTAGACCAGCAGAGGGCTTCAATGTCAGTACACCAGTTCACAGTGTAGACCAGCGGAGGGCTTCAAAGGCAGTACACCCGTTCACAGTGTAGACCAGCAGAGGGCTTCAATGTCAGTACACTCGTTCACACTGTTGTTGACCAGCGGAGGGCTTCAATGTCAGTACACCCGTTCACACAGTGCAGACCAGCAGAGGGCTTCAATGTCAGTACACCCGTTCACAGTGTTGACCAGCGGAGGGCTTCAATGTCAGTACACCCGTTCACAGTGTAGACCAGCGGAGGGCTTCAATGTCAGTACTCCCGTTCACAGTGTAGACCAGCAGAGGGCTTCAATGTCAGTACACCCGTTCACAGTGTAGACCAGCTGAGGGCTTCAATGTCAGTACACCCATTCACAGTGTAGACCAGCGGAGGGCTTCAATGTCAGTACACCCGTTCACAGTGTAGACCAGCGGAGGGCTTCAATGTCAGTACACCCGTTCACAGTGTAGACCAGCGGAGGGCTTCAATGTCAGTACACCCGTTCACAGTTTTGACCAGCGGAGGGCTTCAATGTCAGTACACCCGTTCACAGTGTTGACCAGCGGAGGGCTTCAATATCAGTACACCCGTTCACAGTGTAGACCAGCGGAGGGCTTCAATGTCAGTACACCAGTTCACAGTGTAGACCAGCGGAGGGCTTCAAAGGCAGTACACCCGTTCACAGTGTAGACCAGCGGAGGGCTTCAATGTCAGTACACCCGTTCACAGTGTAGACCAGCGGAGGGCTTCAATGTCAGTACACCCGTTCACAATGTAGACCAGCGGAGGGCTTCAATGTCAGTACACCCGTTCACAGTGTAGCCAAGCTGAGGGCTTCAATGTCAGTACACCCATTCACAGTGTAGACCAGCGGAGGGCTTCAATGTCTGTACACCCGTTCACAGTGTAGACCAGCGGAGGGCTTCAATTTCAGTACACCCGTTCACTGTGTAACCAGCGGTGGGCTTCAATGTCAGTACACCCGTTCACACAGTGTAGACCAGCGGAGGGCTTCAATGTCAGTACACCCGTTCACAGTGTAGACCAGCGGAGGGCTTCAATGTCAGTACACCCGTTCACAGTGTATACCAGCGGAGGGCTTCAATGTCAGTACACCCGTTCACAGTGTTGACCAGCGGAGGGCTTCAATGTCAGTACACCCGTTCACAGTGTAGTCCAGCGGAGGGCTTCAATGTCAGTACACCCGTTCACAGTGTAGACCAGCGGAGGGCTTCAATGTCAGTACACCCTTTCACACAGTGTAGACCAGCGGAGGGCTTCAATATCAGTACACCCATTCACAGAGTGTTGACCAGCGGAGGGCTTCAATGTCAGTACACCCGTTCGCAGTGTAGACCAGCGGAGGCCTTCAATGTCAGTACACCCATTCACACAGTGTTAACCAGCAGAGGGCTTCAATGTCAGTACACCCGTTCACAGTGTAGACCAGCGGAGGGCTTCAATGTCAGTACACCCGTTGACAGTGTTGACCAGCGGAGCGCTTCAATGTCAGTACACCCATTCACACAGTGTAGACCAGCAGAGGGCTTCAATGTCAGTACACCCATTCACAGTGTTGACCAGCAGAGTGCTTCAATGTCAATACACCCTTTCACAGTGTAGACCAGCTGAGGGCTTCAATGTCAGTACACCTATTCACACAGTGTAGACCAGCGGAGGGCTTCAATGTCAGTACACCCGTTCACAGTGTAGACCAGCGGAGGGCTTCAATGTCAGTACACCCGTTCACAGTGTAGACCAGCGTAGGGCTTCAATGTCAGTACACCCGTTGACAGTGTTGACCAGCGGAGGACTTCAATGTCAGTATACCCATTCACACAGTGTAGACCAGCAGAGGGCTTCAATGTCATTACACCCATTTACAGTGTTGACCTGCAGAGGGCTTCAATGTCAGTACACCCGTTCACAGTGTAGACAAGCTGAGGGCTTCAATGTCAGTACACCCATTCACACAGTGTAGACCAGCGGAGGGCTTCAATGTCAGTACACCCGGTCACAGTGTAGACCAGCGGAGTGCTTCAATGTCAGTACACCCATTCACAGTGTTGACCAGCGGAGGGCTTCAATGTCAGTACACCCGTTCACAGTGTAGACCAGCGGAGGGCTTCAATGTCAGTACACCCGTTCACAGTGTTGACCAGCGGAGGGCTTCAATGTCAGTACACCCGTTCACAGTGTTGACAAGCGGAGGGCTTCAATGTCAGTACACCCGTTCACAGTGTAGACCAGCGGAGGGCTTCAATGTCAGTACACCCATTCACACAGTGTAGACCAGCGGAGGGCTTCAATGTCAGTACATCCATTCACACAGTGTAGACCAGCAGAGGGCTTCAATGTCAGTACACCCGTTCACAGTGTAGACCAGCGGAGGGCTTCAAATGCAGTACACCCGTTCACAGTGTAGACCAGCAGAGGGCTTCAATGTCAGTACACCCATTCACAGTGTAGACCAGCAGAGGGCTTCAATTTCAGTACACCCGTTCACACAGTGTAGACCAGCGGAGGGCTTCAAATGCAGTACACCCGTTCACAGTGTAGACCAGCAGAGGGCTTCAATGTCAGTACACCAGTTCACAGTGTAGACCAGCGGAGGGCTTCAATGTCAGTACACCCGTTCACAGTGTAGACCAGCGGAGGGCTTCAATGTCAGTACACCCGTTCACAGTGTAGACCAGCGGAGGGCTTCAATGTCAGTACACCCGTTCACAATGTAGACCAGTGGAGGGCTTCAATGTCAGTACACCCGTTCACAGTGTAGCCAAGCTGAGGGCTTCAATGTCAGTACACCCATTCACAGTGTAGACCAGCGGAGGGCTTCAATGTCTGTACACCCGTTCACAGTGTAGACCAGCGGAGGGCTTCAATGTCAGTACACCCGTTCACTGTGTAACCAGCGGTGGGCTTCAATGTCAGTACACCCGTTCACACAGTGTAGACCAGCGGAGGGCTTCAATGTCAGTACACCCGTTCACAGTGTAGACCAGCGGAGGGCTTCAATGTCAGTACACCCGTTCACAGTGTATACCAGCGGAGGGCTTCAATGTCAGTACACCCGTTCACAGTGTTGACCAGCGGAGGGCTTCAATGTCAGTACACCCGTTCACAGTGTAGTCCAGCGGAGGGCTTCAATGTCAGTACACCCGTTCACAGTGTAGACCAGCGGAGGGTTTCAATGTCAGTACACCCTTTCACACAGTGTAGACCAGCGGAGGGCTTCAATATCAGTACACCCATTCACAGAGTGTTGACCAGCGGAGGGCTTCAATGTCAGTACACCCGTTCGCAGTGTAGACCAGCGGAGGCCTTCAATGTCAGTACACCCATTCACACAGTGTTAACCAGCAGAGGGCTTCAATGTCAGTACACCCGTTCACAGTGTAGACCAGCAGAGGGCTTCAATGTCAGTACACCCATTCACAGTGTAGACCAGCAGAGGGCTTCAATTTCAGTACACCCGTTCACACAGTGTAGACCAGCGGAGGGCTTCAAATGCAGTACACCCGTTCACAGTGTAGACCAGCAGAGGGCTTCAATGTCAGTACACCAGTTCACAGTGTAGACCAGCGGAGGGCTTCAAAGGCAGTACACCCGTTCACAGTGTAGACCAGCGGAGGGCTTCAATGTCAGTACACCCGTTCACAGTGTAGACCAGCGGAGGGCTTCAATGTCAGTACACCCGTTCACAATGTAGACCAGCGGAGGGCTTCAATGTCAGTACACCCGTTCACAGTGTAGCCAAGCTGAGGGCTTCAATGTCAGTACACCCATTCACAGTGTAGACCAGCGGAGGGCTTCAATGTCTGTACACCCGTTCACAGTGTAGACCAGCGGAGGGCTTCAATGTCAGTACACCCGTTCACTGTGTAACCAGCGGTGGGCTTCAATGTCAGTACACCCGTTCACACAGTGTAGACCAGCGGAGGGCTTCAATGTCAGTACACCCGTTCACAGTGTAGACCAGCGGAGGGCTTCAATGTCAGTACACCCGTTCACAGTGTATACCAGCGGAGGGCTTCAATGTCAGTACACCCGTTCACAGTGTTGACCAGCGGAGGGCTTCAATGTCAGTACACCCGTTCACAGTGTAGTCCAGCGGAGGGCTTCAATGTCAGTACACCCGTTCACAGTGTAGACCAGCGGAGGGTTTCAATGTCAGTACACCCTTTCACACAGTGTAGACCAGCGGAGGGCTTCAATGTCAGTACACCCGTTCGCAGTGTAGACCAGCGGAGGCCTTCAATGTCAGTACACCCATTCACACAGTGTTAACCAGCAGAGGGCTTCAATGTCAGTACACCCGTTCACAGTGTAGACCAGCGGAGGGCTTCAATGTCAGTACACCCGTTGACAGTGTTGACCAGCGGAGCGCTTCAATGTCAGTACACCCATTCACACAGTGTAGACCAGCAGAGGGCTTCAATGTCAGTACACCCATTCACAGTGTTGACCAGCAGAGTGCTTCAATGTCAATACACCCGTTCACAGTGTAGTCCAGCTGAGGGCTTCAATGTCAGTACACCTATTCACACAGTGTAGACCAGCGGAGGGCTTCAATGTCAGTACACCCGTTCACAGTGTAGACCAGCGGAGGGCTTCAATGTCAGTACACCCGTTCACAGTGTAGACCAGCGTAGGGCTTCAATGTCAGTACACCCGTTGACAGTGTTGACCAGCGGAGGACTTCAATGTCAGTATACCCATTCACACAGTGTAGACCAGCAGAGGGCTTCAATGTCAGTACACCCATTTACAGTGTTGACCTGCAGAGGGCTTCAATGTCAGTACACCCGTTCACAGTGTAGACAAGCTGAGGGCTTCAATGTCAGTACACCCATTCACACAGTGTAGACCAGCGGAGGGCTTCAATGTCAGTACACCCGGTCACAGTGTAGACCAGCGGAGTGCTTCAATGTCAGTACACCCATTCACAGTGTTGACCAGCGGAGGGCTTCAATGTCAGTACACCCGTTCACAGTGTAGACCAGCGGAGGGCTTCAATGTCAGTACACCCGTTCACAGTGTTGACCAGCGGAGGGCTTCAATGTCAGTACACCCGTTCACAGTGTTGACAAGCGGAGGGCTTCAATGTCAGTACACCCGTTCACAGTGTAGACCAGCGGAGGGCTTCAATGTCAGTACACCCATTCACACAGTGTAGACCAGCGGAGGGCTTCAATGTCAGTACATCCATTCACACAGTGTAGACCAGCAGAGGGCTTCAATGTCAGTACACCCGTTCACAGTGTAGACCAGCGGAGGGCTTCAAATGCAGTACACCCGTTCACAGTGTAGACCAGCAGAGGGCTTCAATGTCAGTACACCCATTCACAGTGTAGACCAGCAGACGGCTTCAATTTCAGTACACCCGTTCACACAGTGTAGACCAGCGGAGGGCTTCAAATGCAGTACACCCGTTCACAGTGTAGACCAGCAGAGGGCTTCAATGTCAGTACACCCGTTCACAGTGTAGACCAGCGGAGGGCTTCACTGTCAGTACACCCGTTCACAGTGTAGACCAGCGGAGGGCTTCAATGTCAGTACACCCATTCACACAGTGTAGACCAGCGGAGGGCTTCAATGTCAGTACACCCGTTCACAGTGTAGACCAGCGGAGGGCTTCAATGTCAGTACACCCATTCACACAGTGTAGACCAGCGGAGGGCTTCAATGTCAGTACACCCGTTCACAGTGTAGACCAGCGTAGGGCTTCAATGTCAGTACACCCGTTGACAGTGTTGACCAGCGGAGGGCTTCAATGTCAGTATACCCATTCACACAGTGTAGACCAGCAGAGGGCTTCAATGTCAGTACACCCATTTACAGTGTTGACCTGCAGAGGGCTTCAATGTCAGTACACCCGTTCACAGTGTAGACAAGCTGAGGGCTCCAATGTCAGTACACCCATTCACACAGTGTAGACCAGCGGAGGGCTTCAATGTCAGTACACCCGTTCACAGTGTAGACCAGCGGAGGGCTTCAATGTCAGTACACCCGTTCACAGTGTAGACCAGCGGAGGGCTTCAATGTCAGTACACCCGTTCACAGTGTTGACAAGCGGAGGGCTTCAATGTCAGTACACCCGTTCACAGTGTAGACCAGCGGAGGACTTCAATGTCAGTACACCCATTCACACAGTGTAGACCAGCGGAGGGCTTCAATGTCAGTACATCCATTCACACCGTGTAGACCAGCAGAGGGCTTCAATGTCAGTACACCCGTTCACAGTGTAGACCAGCGGTGGGCTTCAATGTCAGTACACCAGTTCACAGTGTAGACCAGCGGAGGGCTTCAAATGCAGTACACCCGTTCACAGTGTAGACCAGCAGAGGGCTTCAATGTCAGTACACCCATTCACAGTGTAGACCAGCAGAGGGCTTCAATTTCAGTACACCCGTTCACACAGTGTAGACCAGCGGAGGGCTTCAAATGCAGTACACCCGTTCACAGTGTAGACCAGCAGAGGACTTCAATGTCAGTACACCCGTTCACAGTGTAGACCAGCGGAGGGCTTCACTGTCAGTACACCCGTTCACAGTGTAGACCAGCGGAGGGCTTCAATGTCAGTACACCCATTCACACAGTGTAGACCAGCAGAGGGCTTCAAAGTCAGTACACCCGTTCACAGTGTAGACCAGCGGAGGGCTTCAATGTCAGTACACCCATTCACACAGTGTAGACCAGCGGAGGGCTTCAATGTCAGTACACCCGTTCACAGTGTAGACCAGCGTAGGGCTTCAATGTCAGTACACCCGTTGACAGTGTTGACTAGCGGAGGACTTCAATGTCAGTATACCCATTCACACAGTGTAGACCAGCAGAGGGCTTCAATGTCAGTACACCCATTTACAGTGTTGACCTGCAGAGGGCTTCAATGTCAGTACACCCGTTCACAGTGTAGACAAGCTGAGGGCTTCAATGTCAGTACACCCATTCACACAGTGTAGACCAGCGGAGGGCTTCAATGTCAGTACACCCGGTCACAGTGTAGACCAGCGGAGTGCTTCAATGTCAGTACACCCATTCACAGTGTTGACCAGCGGAGGGCTTCAATGTCAGTACACCCGTTCACAGTGTAGACCAGCGGAGGGCTTCAATGTCAGTACACCCGTTCACAGTGAAGACCAGCGGAGGGCTTCAATGTCAGTACACCCGTTCACAGTGTTGACAAGCGGAGGGCTTCAATGTCAGTACACCCGTTCACAGTGTAGACCAGCGGAGGGCTTCAATGTCAGTACACCCATTCACACAGTGTAGACCAGCGGAGGGCTTCAATGTCAGTACATCCATTCACACAGTGTAGACCAGCAGAGGGCTTCAATGTCAGTACACCCGTTCACAGTGTTGACCAGCAGAGGGCTTCAATGTCAATACACCCGTTCACAGTGTAGAACAGCGGAGGGCTTCAATGTCAGTACACCAGTTCACAGTGTAGACCAGCGGAGGGCTTCAAAGGCAGTACACCCGTTCACAGTGTAGACCAGCAGAGGGCTTCAATGTCAGTACACCCATTCACAGTGTAGACCAGCGGAGGGCTTCAATGTCAGTACACCCGTTCACACAGTGTAGACCAGCGGAGGGCTTCAAATGCAGTACACCCGTTCACAGTGTAGACCAGCAGAGGGCTTCAATGTCAGTACACCCATTCACAGTGTAGACCAGCGGAGGGCTTCAATGTCAGTACACCCGTTCTCACAGTGTAGACCAGCGGAGGGCTTCAAAGTCAGTACACCCGTTCACACAGTGTAGACCAGCGGAGGGCTTCAAATGCAGTACACCCGTTCACACAATGTAGACCAGCGGAGGGCTTCAATGTCAGTACACTCGTTCACACAGTGTTGACCAGCGGAGGGCTTCAATGTCAGTACACCCGTTCACACAGTGCAGACCAGCAGATGGCTTCAATGTCAGTACACCCGTTCAAAGTGTTGACCAGCGGAGGGCTTCAATGTCAGTACACCCGTTCACAGTGTAGACCAGCGGAGGGCTTCAATGTCAGTACTCCCGTTCACAGTGTAGACCAGCAGAGGGCTTCAATGTCAGTACACCCGTTCACAGTGTAGACCAGCTGAGGGCTTCAATGTCAGTACACCCTTTCACAGTGTAGACCAGCGGAGGGCTTCAATGTCAGTACACCCGTTCACAGTGTAGACCAGCGGAGGGCTTCAATGTCAGTACACCCGTTCACAGTGTAGACCAGCGGAGGGCTTCAATGTCAGTACACCCGTTCACAGTTTTGACCAGCGGAGGGCTTCAATGTCAGTACACCCGTTCACAGTGTTGACCAGCGGAGGGCTTCAATATCAGTACACCCGTTCACAGTGTAGACCAGCGGAGGGCTTCAATGTCAGTACACCAGTTCACAGTGTAGACCAGCGGAGGGCTTCAAAGGCAGTACACCCGTTCACAGTGTAGACCAGCGGAGGGCTTCAATGTCAGTACACCCGTTCACAGTGTAGACCAGCGGAGGGCTTCAATGTCAGTACAACCATTCACAGTGTAGACCAGCGGAGGGCTTCAATATCAGTACACACGTTCACAGTGTAGACCAGCGGAGGGCTTCAATGTCAGTACACCCGTTCACAGTGTAGACCAGCGGAGGGCTTCAATGTAAGTACACCCATTCACACAGTGTAGACCAGCGGAGGGCTTCAATGTCAGTACACCCATTCACACAGTGTAGACCAGCGGAGGGCTTCAATGTCAGTACACCCGTTGACAGTGTTGACTAGCGGAGGGCTTCAATGTCAGTATACCCATTCACACAGTGTAGACCAGCAGAGGGCTTCAATGTCAGTACACCCATTTACCGTGTTGACCTGCAGAGGGCTTCAATGTCAGTACACCCGTTCACAGTGTAGACAAGCTGAGGGCTTCAATGTCAGTACACCCATTCACACAGTGTAGACCAGCGGAGGGCTTCAATGTCAGTACACCCGGTCACAGTGTAGACCAGCGGAGTGCTTCAATGTCAGTACACCCATTCACAGTGTTGACCAGCGGAGGGCTTCAATGTCAGTACACCCGTTCACAGTGTAGACCAGCGGAGGGCTTCAATGTCAGTACACCCGTTCACAGTGTAGACCAGCGGAGGGCTTCAATGTCAGTACACCCGTTCACAGTTTTGACAAGCGGAGGGCTTCAATGTCAGTACACCCGTTCACACAGTGTAGACCAGCGGAGGGCTTCAATGTCAGTACATCCATTCACACAGTGTAGACCAGCAGAGGGCTTCAATGTCAGTACACCAGTTCACAGTGTAGACCAGCGGAGGGCTTCAAAGGCAGTACACCCGTTCACAGTGTAGACCAGCAGAGGGCTTCAATGTCAGTACACTCGTTCACACTGTTGTTGACCAGCGGAGGGCTTCAATGTCAGTACACCCGTTCACACAGTGCAGACCAGCAGAGGGCTTCAATGTCAGTACACCCGTTCACAGTGTTGACCAGCGGAGGGCTTCAATGTCAGTACACCCGTTCACAGTGTAGACCAGCGGAGGGCTTCAATGTCAGTACTCCCGTTCACAGTGTAGACCAGCAGAGGGCTTCAATGTCCGTACACCCGTTCACAGTGTAGACCAGCTGAGGGCTTCAATGTCAGTACACCCATTCACAGTGTAGACCAGCGGAGGGCTTCAATGTCAGTACACCCGTTCACAGTGTAGACCAGCGGAGGGCTTCAATGTCAGTACACCCGTTCACAGTGTAGACCAGCGGAGGGCTTCAATGTCAGTACACCCGTTCACAGTTTTGACCAGCGGAGGGCTTCAATGTCAGTACACCCGTTCACAGTGTTGACCAGCGGAGGGCTTCAATATCAGTACACCCGTTCACAGTGTAGACCAGCGGAGGGCTTCAATGTCAGTACACCAGTTCACAGTGTAGACCAGCGGAGGGCTTCAAAGGCAGTACACCCGTTCACAGTGTAGACCAGCGGAGGGCTTCAATGTCAGTACACCCGTTCACAGTGTAGACCAGCGGAGGGCTTCAATGTCAGTACACCCGTTCACAATGTAGACCAGCGGAGGGCTTCAATGTCAGTACACCCGTTCACCGTGTAGCCAAGCTGAGGGCTTCAATGTCAGTACACCCATTCACAGTGTAGACCAGCGGAGGGCTTCAATGTCTGTACACCCGTTCACAGTGTAGACCAGCGGAGGGCTTCAATGTCAGTACACCCGTTCACTGTGTAACCAGCGGTGGGCTTCAATGTCAGTACACCCGTTCACACAGTGTAGACCAGCGGAGGGCTTCAATGTCAGTACACCCGTTCACAGTGTAGACCAGCGGAGGGCTTCAATGTCAGTACACCCGTTCACAGTGTATACCAGCGGAGGGCTTCAATGTCAGTACACCCGTTCACAGTGTTGACCAGCGGAGGGCTTCAATGTCAGTACACCCGTTCACAGTGTAGTCCAGCGGAGGGCTTCAATGTCAGTACACCCGTTCACAGTGTAGACCAGCGGAGGGCTTCAATGTCAGTACACCTTTCACACAGTGTAGACCAGCGGAGTGCTTCAATATCAGTACACCCATTCACAGAGTGTTGACCAGCGGAGGGCTTCAATGTCAGTACACCCGTTCGCAGTGTAGACCAGCGGAGGCCTTCAATGTCAGTACACCCATTCACACAGTGTTAACCAGCAGAGGGCTTCAATGTCAGTACACCCGTTCACAGTGTAGACCAGCGGAGGGCTTCAATGTCAGTACACCCGTTGACAGTGTTGACCAGCGGAGCGCTTCAATGTCAGTACACCCATTCACACAGTGTAGACCAGCAGAGGGCTTCAATGTCAGTACACCCATTCACAGTGTTGACCAGCAGAGTGCTTCAATGTCAATACACCCGTTCACAGTGTAGACCAGCTGAGGGCTTCAATGTCAGTACACCTATTCACACAGTGTAGACCAGCGGAGGGCTTCAATGTCAGTACACCCGTTCACAGTGTAGACCAGCGGAGGGCTTCAATGTCAGTACACCCGTTCACAGTGTAGACCAGCGGAGAGCTTCAATGTCAGTACACCCGTTCACAGTGTAGACCAGCGGAGGGCTTCAATGTCAGTACACCCGTTCACAGTGTAGACCAGCGGTGGGCTTCAATGTCAGTACACCCGTTCACAGTGTTGACCAGCGGAGGGCTTCAATGTCAGTACACCCGTTCACAGTGTTGACCAGCGGAGGGCTTCAATATCAGTACACCCGTTCACAGTGTAGACCAGCAGAGGGCTTCAATGTCAGTACACCAGTTCACAGTGTAGACCAGCGGAGGGCTTCAAAGGCAGTACACCCGTTCACAGTGTAGACCAGCGGAGGGCTTCAATGTCAGTACACCCGTTCACAGTGTAGACCAGCGGAGGGCTTCAATGTCACTACACCCGTTCACAGTGTAGACCAGCGGAGGGCTTCAATGTCAGTCCCCCCGTTCACAGTGTAGCCCAGCTGAGGGCTTCAATGTCAGTACACCCATTCACAGTGTAGACCAGCGGAGGGCTTCAATGTCAGTACACCCGTTCACACAGTGTAGACCAGCGGAGGGCTTCAATGTCAGTACACCCGTTCACAGTGTAACCAGCGGAGGGCTTCAATGTCAGTACACCCGTTCACAGTGTAACCAGCGGTGGGCTTCAATGTCAGTACACCCGCTCACACAGTGTAGACCAGCGGAGGGCTTCAATGTCAGTACACCCGTTCACAGTGTAGACCAGCGGAGGGCTTCAATGTCAGTACACCCGTTCACAGTGTATACCAGCGGAGGGCTTCAATGTCAGTACACCCGTTCACAGTGTTGACCAGCGGAGGGCTTCAATGTCAGTACACCCGTTCACAGTGTAGTCCACCGGAGGGCTTCAATGTCAGTACACCCGTTCACAGTGTAGACCAGCGGAGGGCTTCAATGTCAGTACACCCTTTCACACAGTGTAGACCAGCGGAGGGCTACAATATCAGTACACCCATTCACAGAGTGTTGACCAGCGGAGGGCTTCAATGTCAGTACACCCGTTCGCAGTGTAGACCAGCGGAGGCCTTCAATGTCAGTACACCCATTCACACAGTGTTAACCAGCAGAGGGCTTCAATGTCAGTACACCCGTTCACAGTGTAGACCAGCGGAGGGCTTCAATGTCAGTACACCCGTTGACAGTGTTGACCAGCGGAGCGCTTCAATGTCAGTACACCCATTCACACAGTGTAGACCAGCAGAGGGCTTCAATGTCAGTACACCCATTCACAGTGTTGACCAGCAGAGTGCTTCAATGTCAATACACCCGTTCACAGTGTAGACCAGCTGAGGGCTTCAATGTCAGTACACCCATTCACACAGTGTAGACCAGCGGAGGGCTTCAATGTCAGTACACCCGTTCACAGTGTAGACCAGCGGAGGGCTTCAATGTCAGTACACCCGTTCACAGTGTAGACCAGCGGAGAGCTTCAATGTCAGTACACCCGTTCACAGTGTAGACCAGCGGAGGGCTTCAATGTCAGTACACCCGTTCACAGTGTAGACCAGCGGAGGGCTTCAATGCAAGTACACCCGTTCACAGTGTTGACCAGCGGAGGGCTTCAATGTCAGTACACCCGTTCACAGTGTAGTCCAGCGGAGGGCTTCAATGTCAGTACACCCATTCATAGTGTAGACCAGCAGAGGGCTTCAATGTCAGTACACCCGTTCACAGTGAAGACCAGCGGAGGGCTTCAATGTCAGTAAACCCGTTCACAGTGTAGACCAGCGGAGGGCTTCAATTTCAGTACACCCATTCACACAGTGTATACCAGCAGAGGGCTTCAATGTCAGTACACCCGTTCACAGTGTAGACCAGCGGAGGGCTTCAATGTCAGTACTCCCATTCACACAGTGTAGACCAGCGGAGGGCTTCAATGTCAGTACACCCGTTCACAGTGTAGACCAGCGGTGGGTTTCAATGTCATTACACCCGTTGACAGTGTTGACCAGCGGAGGGCTTCAATGTCAGTACACCCATTCACACAGTGTAGACCAGCAGAGGGCTTCAATGTCAGTACACCCATTCACAGTGTTGACCAGCAGAGGGCTTCAATGTCAATACACCCGTTCACAGTGTAGACCAGCGGAGGGCTTCAATGTCAGTACACCCATTCACACAGTGTAGACCAGCGGAGGGCTTCAATGTCAGTACACCCGTTCACAGTGTAGACCAGCGGAGGGCTTCAAAGTCAGTACACCCGTTGACAGTGTTGACCAGCGGAGGGCTTCAATGTCAGTACACCCATTCACACAGTGTAGACCAGCAGAGGGCTTCAATGTCAGTACACCCATTCACAGTGTTGACCAGCAGAGGGCTTCAATGTCAATACACCCGTTCACAGTGTAGACCAGCTGAGGGCTTCAATGTCAGTACACCCATTCACACAGTGTAGACCAGCGGAGGGCATCAATGTCAGTACACCCGTTCACAGTGTTGACCAGCAGAGGGCTTCAATGTCAGTACACCCGTTCACAGTGTAGACCAGCGGAGGGCTTCAATGTCAGTACACCCGTTCACAGTGTTGACCAGCAGAGGGCTTCAATGTCAATACACCCGTTCACAGTGTAGACCAGCGGAGGGCTTCAATGTCAGTACACCAGTTCACAGTGTAGACCAGCGGAGGGCTTCAAATGCAGTACACCCGTTCACAGTGTAGACCAGCAGAGGGCTTCAATGTCAGTACACCCATTCACAGTGTAGACCAGCGAAGTGCTTCAATGTCAGTACACCCGTTCACACAGTGTAGACCAGCGGAGGGCTTCAAATGCAGTACACCCGTTCACAGTGTAGACCAGCAGAGGGCTTCAATGTCAGTATACCCATTCACAGTGTAGACCAGCGGAGGGCTTCAATGTCAGTACACCCGTTCTCACAGTGTAGACCAGCGGAGGGCTTCAAAGTCAGTACACCCGTTCACACAGTGTAGACCAGCGGAGGGCTTCAAATGCAGTACACCCGTTCACACAGTGCAGACCAGCGGAGGGCTTCAATGTCAGTACACTCGTTCACACAGTGTTGACCAGCGGAGGGCTTCAATGTCAGTACACCCGTTCACACAGTGCAGACCAGCAGAGGGCTTCAATGTCAGTACACCCGTTCACAGTGTTGACCAGCGGAGGGCTTCAATGTCAGTACACCCGTTCACAGTGTAGACCAGCGGAGGGCTTCAATGTCAGTACACCCGTTCACAGTGTAGACCAGCAGAGGGCTTCAATGTCAGTACACCCGTTCACAGTGTAGACCAGCTGAGGGCTTCAATGTCAGTACACCCGTTCACAGTGTAGACCAGCGGAGGGCTTCAATGTCAGTACACCCGTTCACAGTGTTGACCAGCGGAGGGCTTCAATGTCAGTACACCCGTTCACAGTGTTGACCAGCGGAGGGCTTCAATATCAGTACACCCATTCACAGTGTAGACCAGCGGAGGGCTTCAATGTCAGTACACCCGTTCACAGTGTAGACCAGCGGAGGGCTTCAATGTCAGTACACCCGTTCACAGTGTAGACAAGCGGAGGGCTTCAATGTCAGTACACCCGTTCACAGTGTAGACCAGCGGAGGGCTTCAATGTCAGTACACCCGTTCACAGTGTAGCCCAGCTGAGGGCTTCAATGTCAGTACACCCATTCACAGTGTAGACCAGCGGAGGGCTTCAATGTCAGTACACCCGTTCACAGTGTAGACCAGCGGAGGGCTTCAATGTCAGTACACCCGTTCACAGTGTAACCAGCGGTGGGCTTCAATGTCAGTACACCCGTTCACACAGTGTAGACCAGCGGAGGGCTTCAATGTCAGTACACCCGTTCACAGTGTAGTCCAGCGGAGGGCTTCAATGTCAGTACACCCGTTCACAGTGTCGACCAGCGGAGGGCTTCAATGTCAGTACACCCTTTCACACAGTGTAGACCAGCGGAGGGCTTCAATATCAGTACACCCATTCACAGAGTGTTGACCAGCGGAGGGCTTCAATGTCAGTACACCCGTTCGCAGTGTAGACCAGCGGAGGCCTTCAATGTCAGTACACCCATTCACACAGTGTTAACCAGCAGAGGGCTTCAATGTCAGTACACCCGTTCACAGTGTAGACCAGCGGAGGGCTTCAATATCAGTACACCCGTTGACATTGTTGACCAGCGGAGCGCTTCAATGTCAGTACACCCATTCACACAGTGTAGACCAGCAGAGGGCTTCAATGTCAGTACACCCATTCACAGTGTTGACCAGCAGAGTGCTTCAATGTCAATACACCCGTTCACAGTGTACACCAGCTGAGGGCTTCAATGTCAGTACACCCATTCACACAGTGTAGACCAGCGGAGGGCTTCAATGTCAGTACACCCGTTCACAGTGTAGACCAGCGGAGGGCTTCAATGTCAGTACACCCGTTCACAGTGTAGACCAGCGGAGAGCTTCAATGTCAGTACACCCGTTCACAGTGTAGACCAGCGGAGGGCTTCAGTGTCAGTACACCCGTTCACAGTGTAGACCTGCGGAGGGCTTCAATGTCAGTACACCCGTTCACAGTGTTGACCAGCGGAGGGCTTCAATGTCAGTACACCCGTTCACAGTGTTGACCAGCGGAGGGCTTCAATATCAGTACACCCGTTCACAGTGTAGACCAGCGGAGGGCTTCAATGTCAGTACACCCGTTCACAGTGTAGACCAGCGGAGGGCTTCAATGTCAGTACACCCGTTCACAGTGTTGACCAGCGGAGAGCTTCAATGTCAGTACACCCGTTCACAGTGTAGACCAGCGGAGGGCTTCAATGTCAGTACACACGTTCACAGTGTAGACCAGCGGAGGGCTTCAATGTCAGTACACCCGTTCACAGTGTTGACCAGCGGAGGGCTTCAATGTCAGTACACCCGTTCACAGTGTAGACCAGCGGAGGGCTTCAATGTTAGTACACCCGTTCACAGTGTATACCAGCGGAGGGCTTCAATGTCAGTACACCCGTTCACAGTGTTGACCAGCGGAGGGCTTCAATGTCAGTACACCCGTTCACAGTGTAGTCCAGCGGAGGGCTTCAATGTCAGTACACCCGTTCACAGTGTAGACCAGCGGAGGGCTTCAATGTCAGTACACCCTTTCACACAGTGTAGACCAGCGGAGGGCTTCAATGTCAGTACACCCGTTCACAGTGTAGACCAGCGGAGGGCTTCAATGTCAGTACACCCGTTCACAGTGTTGACCAGCAGAGGGCTTCAATGTCAATACACCCGTTCACCGTGTAGACCAGCGGAGGGCTTCAATGTCAGTACACCAGTTCACAGTGTAGACCAGCGGAGGGCTTCAAATGCAGTACACCCGTTCACAGTGTAGACCAGCGGAGTGCTTCAATGTCAGTACACCCGTTCACACAGTGTAGACCAGCGGAGGGCTTCAAATGCAGTACACCCGTTCACAGTGTAGACCAGCAGAGGGCTTCAATGTCAGTACACCCATTCACAGTGTAGACCAGCGGAGGGCTTCAATGTCAGTACACCCGTTCTCACAGTGTAGACCAGCGGAGGGCTTCAAATGCAGTACACCCGTTCACACAGTGCAGACCAGCGGAGGGCTTCAATGTCAGTACAGCCGTTCACACAGTGCAGACCAGCAGAGGGCTTCAATGTCAGTACACCCGTTCACAGTGTTGACCAGCGGAGGGCTTCAATGTCAGTACACCCGTTCACAGTGTAGACCAGCGGAGGGCTTCAATGTCAGTACACCCGTTCACAGTGTAGACCAGCGGAGGGCTTCATTGTCAGTACACCCGTTCACAGTGTAGCCCAGCTGAGGGCTTCAATGTCAGTACACCCATTCACAGTGTAGACCAGCGGAGGGCTTCAATGTCAGTACACCCGTTCACAGTGTAGACCAGCGGAGGGCTTCAATGTCAGTACACCCGTTCACAGTGTAACCAGCGGTGGGCTTCAATGTCAGTACACCCGTTCACACAGTGTAGACCAGCGGAGGGCTTCAATGTCAGTACACCCGTTCACAGTGTAGACCAGCGGAGGGCTTCAATGTCAGTACACCCGTTCACAGTGTAGACCAGCGGAGGGCTTCAATGTCAGTACACCCGTTCACAGTGTTGACCAGCGGAGGGCTTCAATGTCAGTACACCCTTTCACACAGTGTAGACCAGCGGAGGGCTTCAATATCAGTACACCCATTCACAGAGTGTTGACCAGCGGAGGGCTTCAATGTCAGTACACCCGTTCGCAGTGTAGACCAGCGGAGGCCTTCAATGTCAGTACACCCATTCACAGTGTAGACCAGCGGAGGGCTTCAATGTCAGTACACCCGTTCACAGTGTAGACCAGCGGAGACCTTCAATGTCAGTACACCCGTTGACAGTGTTGACCAGCAGAGGGCTTCAATGTCAGTACACCCATTCACACAGTGTAGACCAGCAGATGGCTTCAATGTCAGTACACCCATTCACAGTGTTCACCAGCAGAGTGCTTCAATGTCAATACACCCGTTCACAGTGTAGACCAGCTGAGGGCTTCAATGTCAGTACACCCATTCCCACAGTGTAGACCAGCGGAGGGCTTCAATGTCAGTACACCCGTTCACAGTGTAGACCAGCGGAGGGCTTCAATGTCAGTACACCCGTTCACAGTGTAGACCAGCGGAGAGCTTCAATGTCAGTACACCCGTTCACAGTGTAGACCAGAGGAGGGCTTCAATGTCAGTACACCCGATCACAGTGTAGACCAGCGGAGGGCTTCAATGTCAGTACACCCGTTCACAGTGTTGACCAGCGGAGGGCTTCAACGTCAGTACACCCGTTCACAGTGTAGTCCAGCGGAGGGCTTCAATGTCAGTACACCCATTCATAGTGTAGACCAGCAGAGGGCTTCAATGTCAGTACACCCGTTCACAGTGAAGACCAGCGGAGGGCTTCAATGTCAGTAAACCCGTTCACAGTGTAGACCAGCGGAGGGCTTCAATTTCAGTACACCCATTCACACAGTGTATACCAGCAGATGTCTTCAATGTCAGTACACCCGTTCACAGTGTAGACGAGCGGAGGGCTTTAATGTCAGTACACCCATTCACACAGTGTAGACCAGCGGAGGGCTTCAATGTCAGTACATCCGTTCACAGTGTAGACCAGCGGAGGGCTTCAATGTCAGTACACCCGTTGACAGTGTTGACCAGCGGAGGTCTTCAATGTCAGTACACCCATTCACACAGTGTAGACCAGCAGAGGGCTTCATTGTCAGTACACCCATTCACAGTGTTGACCAGCAGAGGGCTTCAATGTCAATACACCCGTTCACAGTGTAGACCTGCTGAGGGCTTCAATGTCAGTAGACCCATTCACACAGTTTAGACCAGCGGAGGGCATCAATGTCAGTACACCCGTTCACAGTGTAGACCAGCGGAGGGCTTCAATGTCAGTACACCCATTCACACAGTGTAGACCAGCGGAGGGCTTCAATGTCAGTACACCCGTTCACAGTGTAGACCAGCGGAGGGCTTCAATGTCAGTACACCCGTTGACAGTGTTGACCAGCGGAGGGCTTCAATGTCAGTACACCCATTCACACAGTGTAGACCAGCAGAGGGCGTCAATGTCAGTACACCCATTCACAGTGTTGACCAGCAGAGGGCTTCAATGTCAATACACCCGTTCACAGTGTAGACCAGCTGAGGGCTTCAATGTCAGTACACCCATTCACACAGTGTAGACCAGCGGAGGGCATCAATGTCAGTACACCCGTTCACAGTGTTGACCAGCGGAGGGCTTCAATGTCAGTACACCCGTTCACAGTGTTGACCAGCAGAGGGCTTCAATGTCAATACACCCGTTCACAGTGTAGACCAGCGGAGGGCTTCAATGTCAGTACACCAGTTCACAGTGTAGACCAGCGGAGGGCTTCAAATGCAGTACACCCGTTCACAGTGTAGACCAGCAGAGGGCTTCAATGTCAGTACACCCATTCACAGTGTAGACCAGCGGAGTGCTTCAATGTCAGTACACCCGTTCACACAGTGTAGACCAGCGGAGGGCTTCAAATGCAGTACACCCGTTCACAGTGTAGACCAGCAGAGGGCTTCAATGTCAGTACACCCATTCACAGTGTAGACCAGCGGAGGGCTTCAATGTCAGTACACCCGTTCTCACAGTGTAGACCAGCGGAGGGCTTCAAATTCAGTACACCCGTTCACACAGTGTAGACCAGCGGAGGGCTTCAAATGCAGTACACCCGTTCACACAGTGCAGACCAGCGGAGGGCTTCAATGTCAGTACACTCGTTCACACAGTGTTGACCAGCGGAGGGCTTCAATGTCAGTACACCCGTTCACACAGTGCAGACCAGCAGAGGGCTTCAATGTCAGTACACCCGTTCACAGTGTTGACCAGCGGAGGTCTTCAATGTCAGTACACCCGTTCACAGTGTAGATCAGCGGAGGACTTCAATGTCAGTACACCCGTTCACAGTGTAGACCAGCAGAGGGCTTCAATGTCAGTACACCTGATCACAGTGTAGACCAGCTGAGGGCTTCAATGTCAGTACACCCATTCACAGTGTAGACCAGCGGAGGGCTTCAATGTCAGTACACCCGTTCACAGTGTAGACCAGCGGAGTGCTTCAATGTCAGTACACCCGTTCACAGTGTAAACAGCGGAGGGCTTCAATGTCAGTACACCCGTTCACACAGTGTAGACCAGCGGAGGTCTTCAATGTCAGTACACCCGTTCACAGTGTAGATCAGCGGAGGGCTTCAATGTCAGTACACCCGTTCACAGTGTAGACCAGCGGAGGGCTTCAATGTCAGTACACCCGTTCACAGTGTTAACCAGCGGAGGGCTTCAATGTCAGTACACCCGTTCACAGTGTTGACCAGCGGAGGGCTTCAATATCAGTACACCCGTTCACAGTGTAGACCAGCGGAGGGCTTCAATGTCAGTACACCCGTTCACAGTGTAGACCAGCGGAGGGCTTCAATGTCAGTACACCCGTTCACAGTGTAGACCAGCGGAGGGCTTCAATGTCAGTACACCCGTTCACAGTGTAGACCAGCGGAGGGCTTCAATGTCAGTACACTCGTTCACAGTGTAGACCAGCGGAGGGCTTCAATGTCAGTACACCCGTTCACAGTGTAGCCCAGCTGAGGGCTTCAATGTCAGTACACCCATTCACAGTGTAGACCAGCGGAGGGCTTCAATGTCAGTACACCCGTTCACAGTGTAGACCAGCGGAGGGCTTCAATGTCAGTACACCCGTTCACAGGGTAGACCAGCGGAGGGCTTCAATTTCAGTACACCCATTCACACAGTGTAGACCAGCAGAGGGCTTCAATGTCAGTACACCCGTTCACAGTGTAGTCCAGCGGAGGGCTTCAATGTCAGTACACCCATTCACACAGTGTAGACCAACGGAGGGCTTCAATGTCAGTACACCAGTTCACAGTGTAGACCAGCGGAGGGCTTCAAATGCAGTACACCCGTTCACAGTGTAGACCAGCAGAGGGCTTCAATGTCAGTACACCCATTCACAGTGTAGACCAGCGGAGGGCGTCAATGTCAGTACACCCGTTCACACAGTGTAGACCAGCGGAGGGCTTCAAATGCAGTACACCCGTTCACAGTGTAGACCAGCGGAGGGCTTCAATGACAGTACACCCATTCACACAGTATAGACCAGCAGAGGGCTTCAATGTCAGTACACCCGTTCACAGTGTAGACCAGCGGAGGGCTTCAATGTCAGTACACCAGTTCACAGTGTAGACCAGCGGAGGGCTTCGAATGCAGTACACCCGTTCACAGTGTAGACCAGCAGAGGGCTTCAATGTCAGTACACCCATTCACAGTGTAGACCAGCGGAGGGCTTCAATGTCAGTACACCCGTTCACACAGTGTAGACCAGCGGAGGGCTTCAAATGCAGTACACCCGTTCACAGTGTAGACCAGCAGAGGGCTTCAATGTCAGTACACCCGTTCACAGTGTAGACCAGCGGAGGGCTTCACTGTCAGTACACCCGTTCACAGTGTAGACCAGCGGAGGGCTTCAATGTCAGTACACCCATTCACACATTGTAGACCAGCAGAGGGCTTCAATGTCAGTACACCCGTTCACAGTGTAGACCACTGGAGGGCTTCAATGTCAGTACACCCATTCACACAGTGTAGACCAGCGGAGGGCTTCAATGTCAGTACACCCGTTCACAGTGTAGACCAGCGGAGGGCTTCAATGTCAGTACACCCGTTGACAGTGTTGACCAGCGGAGGGCTTCAATGTCAGTACACCCATTCACACAGTGTAGACCAGCAGAGGGCTTCAATGTCAGTTCACCCATTCACAGTGTTGACCAGCAGAGGGCTTCAATGTCAATACACCCGTTCACAGTGTAGACCAGCTGAGGGCTTCAATGTCAGTACACCCGTTCACAGTGTAGACCAGCGGAGTGCTTCAATGTCAGTACACCCATTCACAGTGTTGACCAGCGGAGGGCTTCAATGTCAGTACACCCGTTCACAGTGTAGACCAGCGGAGGGCTTCAATGTCAGTACACCCGTTCACAGTGTAGACCAGCGGAGGGCTTCAATGTCAGTACACCCGTTCACAGTGTTGACAAGCGGCGGGCTTCAATGTCAGTACACCCGTTCACAGTGTAGACCAGCGGAGGGCTTCAATGTCAGTACACCCATTCACACAGTGTAGAACAGCGGAGGGCTTCAATGTCAGTACATCCATTCACACAGTGTAGACCAGCAGAGGGCTTCAATGTCAGTACACCCGTTCACAGTGTTGACCAGCAGAGGGCTTCAATGTCAATACACCCGTTCACAGTGTAGACCAGCGGAGGGCTTCAATGTCAGTACACCAGTTCACAGTGTAGACCAGCGGAGGGCTTCAAATGCAGTACACCCGTTCACAGTGTAGACCAGCGGAGGGCTTCAAATGCAGTACACCCGTTCACAGTGTAGACCAGCAGAGGGCTTCAATGTCAGTACACCCATTCACACAGTGTAGACCAGCGGAGGGCTTCAATGTCAGTACACCCGTTCACAGTGTAGACCAGCGGAGGGCTTCAATGTCAGTACACCCGTTCACAGTGTTGACCAGCTGAGGGCTTCAATGTCAGTACACCCATTCACACAGTGTAGACCAGCGGAGGGCATCAATGTCAGTACACCCGTTCACAGTGTAGACCAGCGGAGGGCTTCAATGTCAGTACACCCGTTCACAGTGTAGACCAGCGGAGGGCTTCAATGACAGTACACCCGTTCACAGTGTTGACCAGCAGAGGGCTTCAATGTCAATACACCCGTTCACAGTGTAGACCAGCGGAGGGCTTCAATGTCAGTACACCAGTTCACAGTGTAGACCAGCGGAGGGCTTCAAATGCAGTACACCCGTTCACAGTGTAGACCAGCAGAGGGCTTCAATGTCAGTACACCCATTCACAGTGTAGACCAGCGGAGTGCTTCAATGTCAGTACACACGTTCACACAGTGTAGACCAGCGGAGGGCTTCAAATGCAGTACACCCGTTCACAGTGTAGACCAGCAGAGGGCTTCAATGTCAGTACACCCATTCACAGTGTAGACCAGCGGAGGGCTTCAATGTCAGTACACCCGTTCTCACAGTGTAGACCAGCGGAGGGCTTCAAAGTCAGTACACCCGTTCACACAGTGTAGACCAGCGGAGGGCTTCAAATGCAGTACACCCGTTCACACAGTGCAGACCAGCGGAGGGTTCAATGTCAGTACACTCGTTCACACAGTGTTGACCAGCGGAGGGCTTCAATGTCAGTACACCCGTTCACACAGTGCAGACCAGCAGAGGGCTTCAATGTCAGTACAGCCGTTCACAGTGTTGACCAGCGGAGGGCTTCAATGTCAGTACACCCGTTCACAGTGTAGACCAGCGGAGGGCTTCAATGTCAGTACACCCGTTCACAGTGTAGACCAGCAGAGGGCTTCAATGTCAGTACACCCGATCACAGTGTAGACCAGCTGAGGGCTTCAATGTCAGTACACCCATTCACAGTGTAGACCAGCGGAGGGCTTCAATGTCAGTACACCCATTCACAGTGTAGACCAGCGGAGGGCTTCAATGTCAGTACACCCGTTCACACAGTGTTGACCAGCGGAGGGCTTCAATGTCAGTACACCCGTTCACACAGTGCAGACCAGCAGAGGGCTTCAATGTCAGTACACCCGTTCACAGTGTTGACCAGCGGAGGGCTTCAATGTCAGTACACCCGTTCACACAGTGTAGACCAGCGCAGGGCTTCAATGTCAGTACACCCATTCACACAGTGTAGACCAGCGGAGGGCTTCAATGTCAGTACACCCGTTCACAGTGTAGACCAGCGGAGGGCTTCAATGTCAGTACACCCGTTCACAGTGTAGACCAGCGGAGGGCTTCAATGTCAGTACACCCGTTCACAGTGTTGACCAGCGGAGGGCTTCAATGTCAGTACACCCGTTCACAGTGTTGACCAGCGGAGGGCTTCAATATCAGTACACCCGTTCACAGTGTAGACCAGCGGAGGGCTTCAATGTCAGTACACCCGTTCACAGTGTAGACCAGCGGAGGGCTTCAATGTCAGTACACCCGTTCACAGTGTTGACAAGCGGAGGGCTTCAATGTCAGTACACCCGTTCACAGTGTAGACCAGCGGAGGGCTTCAATGTCAGTACACCCTTTCACACAGTGTAGACCAGCGGAGGGCTTCAATGTCAGTACATCCATTCACACAGTGTAGACCAGCAGAGGGCTTCAATGTCAGTACACCCGTTCACAGTGTTGACCAGCAGAGGGCTTCAATGTCAATACACCCGTTCACAGTGTAGACCAGCGGAGGGCTTCAATGTCAGTACACCAGTTCACAGTGTAGACCAGCGGAGGGCTTCAAATGCAGTACACCCGTTCACAGTGTAGACCAGCAGAGGGCTTCAATGTCAGTACACCCATTCACAGTGTAGACCAGCGGAGGGCTTCAATGTCAGTACACCCGTTCACACAGTGTAGACCAGCGGAGGGCTTCAAATGCAGTACACCCGTTCACAGTGTAGACCAGCAGAGGGCTTCAATGTCAGTACACCCGTTCACAGTGTAGACCAGCGGAGGGCTTCACTGTCAGTACACCCGTTCACAGTGTAGACCAGAGGAGGGCTTCAATGTCAGTACAGCCATTCACACATTGTAGACCAGCAGAGGGCTTCAATGTCAGTACACCCGTTCACAGTGTAGACCAGTGGAGGGCTTCAATGTCAGTACACCCATTCACACAGTGTAGATCAGCGGAGGGCTTCAATGTCAGTACACCCGTTCACAGTGTAGACCAGCGGAGGGCTTCAATGTCAGTACACCCGTTGACAGTGTTGACCAGCGGAGGGCTTCAATGTCAGTTCACCCATTCACAGTGTAGACCAGCAGAGGGCTTCAATGTCAGCACACCCGTTCACAGTGTAGACCAGCGGAGGGCTTCAATGTCAGTATACCCGTTCACAGTGTAGACCAGCGGAGGGCTTCAATGTCAGTACACCCGTTCACAGTGTAGACCAGCAGAGGGCTTCAATGTCAGTACACCCATTCACACATTGTAGACCAGCAGAGGGCTTCAATGTCAGTACACCCGTTCACAGTGTAGACCAGCAGAGGGCTTCAATGTCAGTACACCCATTCACACAGTGTTGACCAGCAGAGGGCTTCAATGTCAGTACACCCGTTCACAGTGTAGACCAGTGGAGGGCTTCAATGTCAGTACACCCGTTCACACAGTGTAGACCAGCGGAGGGCTTCAATGTCAATACACCCGTTCACAGTGTAGACCAGCTGAGGGCTTCAATGTCTGTACACCCATTCACACAGTGTAGACCAGCGGAGGGCTTCAATGTCAGTACACCCGTTCACAGTGTAGACCAGCGGAGTGCTTCAATGTCAGTACACCCATTCACAGTGTTGACCAGCGGAGGACTTCAATGTCAGTACATCCGTTCACAGTGTAGACCAGCGGAGGGCTTCAATGTCAGTACACCCGTTCACAGTGTAGACCAGCGGAGGGCTTCAATGTCAGTACACCCGTTCACAGTGTTGACAAGCGGAGGGCTTCAATGTCAGTACACCCGTTCACAGTGTAGACCAGCGGAGGGCTTCAATGTCAGTACACCCATTCACACAGTGTAGACCAGCGGAGGGCGTCAATGTCAGTACATCCATTCACACCGTGTAGACCAGCAGAGGGCTTCAATGTCAGTACACCCGTTCACAGTGTTGACCAGCAGAGGGCTTCAATGTCAATACACCCGTTCACAGTGTAGACCAGCGGAGGGCTTCAATGTCAGTACACCAGTTCACAGTGTAGACCAGCGGAGGGCTTCAAATGCAGTACACCCGTTCACAGTGTAGACCAGCGGAGGGCTTCAAATGCAGTACACCCGTTCACAGTGTAGACCAGCAGAGGGCTTCAATGTCAGTACACCCATTCACACAGTGTAGACCAGCGGAGGGCTTCAATGTCAGTACACCCGTTCACAGTGTAGAAAAACGGAGGGCTTCAATGTCAGTTCACCCGTTCACAGTGTAGACCAGCAGAGGGCTTCAATGTCAGTACACCCATTCACCCATTGTAGACCAGCGGAGGGCTTCAATGTCAGTACACCCGTTCACACAGTGTAGACCAGCGGAGGGCTTCAATGTCAGTAGACCCGTTCACAGTGTAGACCAGCGGAGGGCTTCAATGTCAGTACACCCGTTCACAGTGTAGACCAGCGGAGGGCTTCAATGTCAGTATACCCGTTCACAGTGTAGACCAGCGGAGGGCTTCAAATGCAGTACACCCGTTCACAGTGTAGACCAGCAGAGGGCTTCAATGTCAGTTCACCCGTTCACAGTGTAGACCAGCGGAGGGCTTCAATGTCAGTACACCCGTTGACAGTGTTGACCAGCGGAGGGCTTCAATGTCAGTACAGCCATTCACACAGTGTAGACCAGCAGAGGGCTTCAATGTCAGTACACCCATTCACAGTGTTGACCAGCAGAGGGCTTCAATGTCAATACACCCGTTCACAGTGTAGACCAGCTGAGGGCTTCAATGTCAGTACACCCATTCACAGAGTGTAGACCAGCGGAGGGCATCAATGTCAGTACACCCGTTCACAGTGTAGACCAGCGGAGGGCTTCAATGTCAGTACACCCGTTCACAGTGTTGACCAGCAGAGGGCTTCAATGTCAATACACCCGTTCACAGTGTAGACCAGCGGAGGGCTTCAATGTCAGTACACCAGTTCACAGTGTAGACCAGCGGAGGGCTTTAAATGCAATACACCCGTTCACAGTGTAGACCAGCAGAGGGCTTCAATGTCAGTACACCCATTCACAGTGTAGACCAGCGGAGTGCTTCAATGTCAGTACACCCGTTCACACAGTGTAGACCAGCGGAGGGCTTCAAATGCAGTACACCCGTTCACAGTGTAGATCAGCAGAGGGCTTCAATGTCAGTACACCCATTCACAGTGTAGACCAGCGGAGGGCTTCAATGTCAGTACACCCGTTCTCACAGTGTAGACCAGCGGAGGGCTTCAAAGTCAGTACACCCGTTCACACAGTGTAGACCAGCGGAGGGCTTCAAATGCAGTACACACGTTCACACAGTGCAGACCAGCGGAGGGCTTCAATGTCAGTACACTCGTTCACACAGTGTTGACCAGCGGAGGGCTTCAATGTCAGTACACCCGTTCACACAGTGCAGACCAGCAGAGGGCTTCAATGTCAGTACACCCGTTCACAGTGTTGACCAGCGGAGGGCTTCAATGTCAGTACACCCGTTCACAGTGTAGACCAGCGGAGGGCTTCAATGTCAGTACACCCGTTCACAGTGTAGACCAGCAGAGGGCTTCAATGTCAGTACACCCGTTCACAGTGTAGATCAGCTGAGGGCTTCAATGTCAGTACACCCATTCACAGTGTAGACCAGCGGAGGGCTTCAATGTCAGTACACCCGTTCACAGTGTAGAGCAGCGGAGGGCTTCAATGTCAGTACACCCGTTCACAGTGTAACCAGCGGAGGGCTTCAATGTCAGTACACCCGTTCACACAGTGTAGACCAGCGGAGGGCTTCAATGTCAGTACACCCGTTCACAGTGTAGACCAGCGGAGGGCTTCAATGTCAGTACACCCGTTCACAGTATAGACCAGCGGAGGGCTTCAATGTCAGTACACCCGTTCACAGTGTTGACCAGCGGAGGGCTTCAATGTCAGTACACCCGTTCACAGTGTAGACCAGCGGAGGGCTTCAATGTCAGTACACCCGTTCTCAGTGTAGACCAGCAGAGGGCTTCAATGTCAGTTCACCCGTTCACAGTGTAGACCAGCGGAGGGCTTCAATGTCAGTACACCCGTTGACAGTGTTGACCAGCGGAGGGCTTCAATGTCAGTACAGCCATTCACACAGTGTAGACCAGCAGAGGGCTTCAATGTCAGTACACCCATTCACAGTGTTGACCAGCAAAGGGCTTCAATGTCAATACACCCGTTCACAGTGTAGACCAGCTGAGGGCTTCAATGTCAGTACACCCATTCACACAGTGTAGACCAGCGGAGGGCATCAATGTCAGTACACCCGTTCACAGTGTAGACCAACGGAGGGCTTCAATGTCAGTACACCCGTTCACAGTGTTGACCAGCAGAGGGCTTCAATGTCAATACACCCGTTCACAGTGTAGACCAGCGGAGGGCTTCAATGTCAGTACACCAGTTCACAGTGTAGACCAGCGGAGGGCTTTAAATGCAGTACACCCGTTCACAGTGTAGACCAGCAGAGGGCTTCAATGTCAGTACACCCATTCACAGTGTAGACCAGCGGAGTGCTTCAATGTCAGTACACCCGTTCACACAGTGTAGACCAGCGGAGGGCTTCAAATGCAGTACACCCGTTCACAGTGTACACCAGCAGAGGGCTTCAATGTCAGTACACCCATTCACAGTGTAGACCAGCGGAGGGCTTCAATGTCAGTACACCCGTTCTCACAGTGTAGACCAGAGGAGGGCTTCAAAGTCAGTACACCCGTTCACACAGTGTAGACCAGCGGAGGGCTTCAAATGCAGTACACACGTAAACACAGTGCAGACCAGCGGAGGGCTTCAATGTCAGTACACTCGTTCACACAGTGTTGACCAGCGGAGGGCTTCAATGTCAGTACACCCGTTCACACAGTGCAGACCAGCAGAGGGCTTCAATGTCAGTACACCCGTTCACAGTGTTGACCAGCGGAGGGCTTCAATGTCAGTACACCCGTTCACAGTGTAGACCAGCGGAGGGCTTCAATGTCAGTACACCCGTTCACAGTGTAGACCAGCAGAGGGCTTCAATGTCAGTACACCCGTTCACAGTGTAGACCAGCTGAGGGCTTCAATGTCAGTACACCCATTCACAGTGTAGACCAGCGGAGGGCTTCAATGTCAGTACACCCGTTCACAGTGTAGACCAGCGGAGGGCTTCAATGTCAGTACACCCGTTCACAGTGTATCCAGCGGAGGGCTTCAATGTCAGTACACCCGTTCACATAGTGTAGACCAGCGGAGGGCTTCAATGTCAGTACACCCGTTCACAGTGTAGACCAGCGGAGGGCTTCAATGTCAGTACACCCGTTCACAGTGTAGACCAGCGGAGGGCTTCATTGTCAGTACACCCGTTCACAGTGTTGACCAGCGGAGGGATTCAATGTCAGTACACCCGTTCACAGTGTTGACCAGCGGAGGGCTTCAATATCAGTACACCCGTTCACAGTGTAGACCAGCGGAGGGCTTCAATGTCAGTACACCCGTTCACAGTGTAGACCAGCGGAGGGCTTCAATGTCAGTACACCCGTTCACAGTGTAGACCAGCGGAGGGCTTCAATGTCAGTACACCCGTTCACAGTGTAGACCAGCGGAGGGCTTCAATGTCAGTACACCCGTTCACAGTGTAGACCAGCGGAGGGCTTCAATGTCAGTACACCCGTTCACAGTGTAGCCCAGCTGAGTGCTTCAATGTCAGTACACCCATTCACAGTGTAGACCAGCGGAGGGCTTCAATGTCAGTACACCCGTTCACAGTGTAGACCAGCGGAGGGCTTCAATGTCAGTACACCCGTTCACAGTGTTGACCAGCAGAGGGCTTCAATGTCAATACACCCGTTCACAGTGTAGACCAGCGGAGGGCTTCAATGTCAGTACACCAGTTCACAGTGTAGACCAGCGGAGGGCTTTAAATGCAATACACCCGTTCACAGTGTAGACCAGCAGAGGGCTTCAATGTCAGTACACCCATTCACAGTGTAGACCAGCGGAGTGCTTCAATGTCAGTACACCCGTTCACACAGTGTAGACCAGCGGAGGGCTTCAAATGCAGTACACCCGTTCACAGTGTAGATCAGCAGAGGGCTTCAATGTCAGTACACCCATTCACAGTGTAGACCAGCGGAGGGCTTCAATGTCAGTACACCCGTTCTCACAGTGTAGACCAGCGGAGGGCTTCAAAGTCAGTACACCCGTTCACACAGTGTAGACCAGCGGAGGGCTTCAAATGCAGTACACACGTTCACACAGTGCAGACCAGCGGAGGGCTTCAATGTCAGTACACTCGTTCACACAGTGTTGACCAGCGGAGGGCTTCAATGTCAGTACACCCGTTCACACAGTGCAGACCAGCAGAGGGCTTCAATGTCAGTACACCCGTTCACAGTGTTGACCAGCGGAGGGCTTCAATGTCAGTACACCCGTTCACAGTGTAGACCAGCGGAGGGCTTCAATGTCAGTACACCCGTTCACAGTGTAGACCAGCAGAGGGCTTCAATGTCAGTACACCCGTTCACAGTGTAGACCAGCTGAGGGCTTCAATGTCAGTACACCCATTCACAGTGTAGACCAGCGGAGGGCTTCAATGTCAGTACACCCGTTCACAGTGCAGAGCAGCGGAGGGCTTCAATGTCAGTACACCCGTTCACAGTGTAACCAGCGGAGGGCTTCAATGTCAGTACACCCGTTCACACAGTGTAGACCAGCGGAGGGCTTCAATGTCAGTACACCCGTTCACAGTGTAGACCAGCGGAGGGCTTCAATGTCAGTACACCCGTTCACAGTGTAGACCAGCGGAGGGCTTCAATGTCAGTACACCCGTTCACAGTGTTGACCAGCTGAGGGCTTCAATGTCAGTACACCCATTCACAGTGTAGACCAGCGGAGGGCTTCAATGTCAGTACACCCGTTCACAGTGTAGAGCAGCGGAGGGCTTCAATGTCAGTACACCCGTTCACAGTGTAACCAGCGGAGGGCTTCAATGTCAGTACACCCGTTCACACAGTGTAGACCAGCGGAGGGCTTCAATGTCAGTACACCCGTTCACAGTGTAGACCAGCGGAGGGCTTCAATGTCAGTACACCCGTTCACAGTGTAGACCAGCGGAGGGCTTCAATGTCAGTACACCCGTTCACAGTGTTGACCAGCGGAGGGCTTCAATGTCAGTACACCCGTTCACAGTGTAGACCAGCAGAGGGCTTCAATGTCAGTTCACCCGTTCACAGTGTAGACCAGCGGAGGGCTTCAATGTCAGTACACCCGTTGACAGTGTTGACCAGCGGAGGGCTTCAATGTCAGTACAGCCATTCACACAGTGTAGACCAGCAGAGGGCTTCAATGTCAGTACACCCATTCACAGTGTTGACCAGCAGAGGGCTTCAATGTCAATACACCCGTTCACAGTGTAGACCAGCTGAGGGCTTCAATGTCAGTACACCCATTCACACAGTGTAGACCAGCGGAGGGCATCAATGTCAGTACACCCGTTCACAGTGTAGACCAACGGAGGGCTTCAATGTCAGTACACCCGTTCACAGTGTTGACCAGCAGAGGGCTTCAATGTCAATACACCCGTTCACAGTGTAGACCAGCGGAGGGCTTCAATGTCAGTACACCAGTTCACAGTGTAGACCAGCGGAGGGCTTTAAATGCAGTACACCCGTTCACAGTGTAGACCAGCAGAGGGCTTCAATGTCAGTACACCCATTCACAGTGTAGACCAGCGGAGTGCTTCAATGTCAGTACACCCGTTCACACAGTGTAGACCAGCGGAGGGCTTCAAATGCAGTACACCCGTTCACAGTGTAGACCAGCAGAGGGCTTCAATGTCAGTACACCCATTCACAGTGTAGACCAGCGGAGGGCTTCAATGTCAGTACACCCGTTCTCACAGTGTAGACCAGAGGAGGGCTTCAAAGTCAGTACACCCGTTCACACAGTGTAGACCAGCGGAGGGCTTCAAATGCAGTACACACGTAAACACAGTGCAGACCAGCGGAGGGCTTCAATGTCAGTACACTCGTTCACACAGTGTTGACCAGCGGAGGGCTTCAATGTCAGTACACCCGTTCACACAGTGCAGACCAGCAGAGGGCTTCAATGTCAGTACACCCGTTCACAGTGTTGACCAGCGGAGGGCTTCAATGTCAGTACACCCGTTCACAGTGTAGACCAGCGGAGGGCTTCAATGTCAGTACACCCGTTCACAGTGTAGACCAGCAGAGGGCTTCAATGTCAGTACACCCGTTCACAGTGTAGACCAGCTGAGGGCTTCAATGTCAGTACACCCATTCACAGTGTAGACCAGCGGAGGGCTTCAATGTCAGTACACCCGTTCACAGTGTAGACCAGCGGAGGGCTTCAATGTCAGTACACCCGTTCACAGTGTATCCAGCGGAGGGCTTCAATGTCAGTACACCCGTTCACACAGTGTAGACCAGCGGAGGGCTTCAATGTCAGTACACCCGTTCACAGTGTAGACCAGCGGAGGGCTTCAATGTCAGTACACCCGTTCACAGTGTAGACCAGCGGAGGGCTTCATTGTCAGTACACCCGTTCACAGTGTTGACCAGCGGAGGGCTTCAATGTCAGTACACCCGTTCACAGTGTTGACCAGCGGAGGGCTTCAATATCAGTACACCCGTTCACAGTGTAGACCAGCGGAGGGCTTCAATGTCAGTACACCCGTTCACAGTGTAGACCAGCGGAGGGCTTCAATGTCAGTACACCCGTTCACAGTGTAGACCAGCGGAGGGCTTCAATGTCAGTACACCCGTTCACAGTGTAGACCAGCGGAGGGCTTCAATGTCAGTACACCCGTTCACAGTGTAGACCAGCGGAGGGCTTCAATGTCAGTACACCCGTTCACAGTGTAGCCCAGCTGAGTGCTTCAATGTCAGTACACCCATTCACAGTGTAGACCAGCGGAGGGCTTCAATGTCAGTACACCCGTTCACAGTGTAGTCCAGCGGAGGGCTTCAATGTCAGTACACCCGTTCACAGTGTAACCAGCGGAGGGCTTCAATGTCAGTACACCCGTTCACACAGTGCAGACCAGCGGTGGGCTTCAATGTCAGTACACCCGTTCACAGTGTAGACCAGCGGAGGGCTTCAATGTCAGTACACCCGTTCACAGTGTATACCAGCGGAGGGCTTCAATGTCAGTACACCCATTCACAGTGTTGACCAGCGGAGGGCTTCAATGTCAGTACACCCGTTCACAGTGTAGTCCAGCCTAAGGCTTCAATGTCAGTACACCCGTTCACAGTGTAGACCAGCGGAGGGCTTCAATGTCAGTACACCCTTTCACACAGTGTAGACCAGCGGAGGGCTTCAATATCAGTACACCCATTCACACAGTGTTGACCAGCGGAGGGCTTCAATGTCAGTACACCCTTTCGCAGTGTAGACCAGCGGAGGCCTTCAATGTCAGTACACCCATTCACACAGTGTAGACCAGCGGAGTGCTTCAATGTCAGTACACCCGTTCACAGTGTAGACCAGCGGAGGGCTTCAATGTCAGTACACCCGTTGACAGTGTTGACCAGCGGAGGGCTTCAATGTCAGTACACCCATTCACACAGTGTAGACCAGCAGAGGGCTTCAATGTCAGTACACCCATTCACAGTGTTGACCAGCAGAGGGCTTCAATGTCAATACACCCGTTCACAGTGTAGACCAGCTGAGGGCTTCAATGTCAGTACACCCATTCACACAGTATAGACCAGCGGAGGGCTTCAATGTCAGTACACCCGTTCACAGTGTAGACCAGCGGAGGGCTTCAATGTCAGTACACCCGTTCACAGTGTAGACCAGCGGAGAGCTTCAATGTCAGTACACCCGTTCACAGTGTAGACCAGCGGAGGGCTTCAATGTCAGTACACCCGTTCACAGTGTAGACCAGCGGCGGGCTTCAATGTCAGTACACCAGTTCACAGTGTTGACCAGCGGAGGGCTTCAATGTCAGTACACCAGTTCACAGTGTAGTCCAGCGGAGGGCTTCAATGTCAGTACACCCATTCATAGTGTAGACCAGCAGAGGGCTTCAATGTCAGTACACCCGTTCACAGTGAAGACCAGCGGAGGCCTTCAATGTCAGTACAACCGTTCACAGTTAAGACCAGCGGAGGGCTTCAATTTCAGTACACCCATTCACACAGTGTAGACCAGCAGAGGGCTTCAATGTCAGTACACCCGTTCACAGTGTAGACCAGCGGAGGGCTTCAATGTCAGTACACCCATTCACACAGTGTAGACCAGCGGAGGGCTTCAATGTCAGTACACCCGTTCACAGTGTAGACCAGCGGAGGGCTTCAATGTCAGTACACCCGTTCACAGTGTTGACCAGCGGAGGGCTTCAATGTCAGTACACCCATTCACAGTGTAGACCAGCGGAGGGCTTCAATGTCAGAACACCCGTTCACAGTGTTGACAAGCGGAGGGCTTCAATGTCAGTACACCCGTTCACAGTGTAGACCAGCGGAGGGCTTCAATGTCAGTACACCCATTCACACAGTGTAGATCAGCGGAGGGCTTCAATGTCAGTACATCCATTCACACAGTGTAGACCAGCAGAGGGCTTCACTGTCAGTACATCCGTTCACAGTGTTGACCAGCAGAGGGCTTCAATGTCAATACACCCGTTCACAGTGTAGACCAGCGGAGGGCTTCAATGTCAGTACACCAGTTCACAGTGTAGACCAGCAGAGGGCTTCAATGTCAGTACACCCATTCACAGTGTAGACCAGCGGAGGGCTTCAATGTCAGTACACCCGTTCACACAGTGTAGACCAGCGGAGGGCTTCAAATGCAGTACACCCGTTCACAATGTAGACCAGCGGAGGGCTTCAATGTCAGTACACCCATTCACACAGTGTAGACCAGCAGAGGGCTTCAATGTCAGTACACCCGTTCACAGTGTAGACCAGCGGAGGGCTTCAATGTCAGTACACCCATTCACACAGTGTAGACCAGCGGAGGGCTTCAATGTCAGTACACCCGTTCACAGTGTAGACCAGCGGAGGGCTTCAATGTCAGTACACCCGTTGACAGTGTTGACCAGCGGAGGGCTTCAATGTCAGTACACCCATTCACACAGTGTAGACCAGCAGAGGGCTTCAATGTCAGTACACCCATTCACAGTGTTGACCAGCAGAGGGCTTCAATGTCAATACTCCCGTTCACAGTGTAGACCAGCTGAGGGCTTCAATGTCAGTACACCCATTCACACAGTGTAGACCAGCGGAGGGCTTCAATGTCAGTACACCCGTTCACAGTGTAGACCAGCGGAGTGCTTCAATGTCAGTACACCTATTCACAGTGTTGACCAGCGTACAGCTTCAATGTCAGTACACCCGTTCACAGTGTAGACCAGCGGAGGGCTTCAATGTCAGTACACCCGTTCACAGTGTAGACCAGCGGAGGGCTTCAATGTCAGTACACCCGTTCACAGTGTTGACAAGCGGAGGGCTACAAT
>NW_026779900.1:0-15000 GCF_030144855.1 Hypanus sabinus
GTTCTGATATGTCTATCCTCTGTTGTCACGATGAAGCCACACTCAAGTTGGAGGAACAACACCTTATATAACGGCTGGGTAGCCTCCAACCTGACGACATGAACTTCCATTAATGCTCCTCCTCCCCTTCTTACCCCATCTTTGTTACCCCATTTAGTTCTTTTTGTGTGTCTCTCTCTCTGCCCATCACTGCCTGTTCTCCATCTCCCTCTGGTGCTCCCCCCTCCCACTTTATTTCTCCTTAGGCCTCCCGTCTATGATCCTTTCCCTTCTCCAGCTCTGTATCACTTTCGTCAATCACCCTTCCAGTTCGTAGCTTCATCCCATCCCCTCCGGTCTTCTCCGATCATTTCGCAATTCCCCTTCCCCCACTACTTTCAAATCTCTTATTATCTTTCGTTTCAGTTATTCCTGACGAAGGGTCTCCGCCCAAAACGTCGACAGTGCTTCTCTGTATAGATGCTGCCTGGCATGCTCTTTTCCACCAGCATCTTGTGTGTGTTGATTGAAACTCCCACTGTGCCCATTGTCCCCTCTCCGTGTCGGCTCAGAACTGAGAAACTGATATGGAGTTGAAGGGAGGTCTAAATTCAGACATCAACTCTCTCCCTCAATTCCCTGTGTACACAGAGAGGGAGGCGTTTGGGGCGAGAGGGAGAGTGACGGAGACGATGGGGCTCCAAGTTTGTGGTGGGTGGTGGGGAATGGGTATCGGGGATGAAAGGGATATCTGAGGATGGGGATGAAGGGGATGTCTGAGAATGGGAGTGTGGCAGGTGATGAAGGGGTTGAAGCAGACGGAGAAACATAGAAAACCTACAGCACACATACAGGCCTTTCTGCCATACAAATTTATGCCGAACATGTCCCTCCCGCGGAAATTACTAGGCTTACCTGTAGTTCACTATTTTTCTAAGCTCTATTTACCTATCCAAAAGTCTCTTAAATGACCTTATCGTATCCGCCTCCACCACCGTTTCCGGAAGCCCATTCCACGCACTCATCACTCTCTGAGTGTAAGACTTACCCCTGACATCTCCTCTGTACCTATTCCCCAGCACCTTAAACCTGTTTCCTTTTGTGGCAACCTTTTCAGCCCTGAGGAAAAAGCCTCTGACTATCCACACGATCAATGCCTCTCATCATTTTACACACCTCTATCAGGTCACCTCTCATCCTCCGTCGCTCCAAGGAGAAAAGGCCCAGTTCACTCAATCTATTCTCATAAGGCATGCTCCCTAATCCAGGCAGCATCTTTGGAAATATTCTCTGCACCCTTTCTATGGCTTCCACATCCTCTCTGTAGAGAGGCGACCAGAACTGAGCACAGTGCTCCAAGCGGGATCTGACCAGTGTCCTATACAGCTGCAACATTACCTCTCGGCTCCAAAACACAATTCCAGGACTGTTGAAGGCCAATACACCGTACGGTTCCTTAACTACAGAGTCACCTGCGCAGCTGCTTTGAGTGTCCTATGCATTCCGACCCCGAGATCCCTCTGACCCTCTACACTGCCAAGAGTCTTACAATTAATACTATATTCTGCCATCATATTTGACTTACCAAACTCAACCTCTTCTCAGTCCAGTTGTGCATCCAATCAATGTCCCGCTGTAACCTCTGACAGCCCTCCACACTATCCACATCACCTCCAATCTTTCGGACATCACTATCTCTATAATCCTCTCCCACGGAGACATCTGTCACCTGAACAGATTCATTTCCCAATACCAGATTAGGTACAGCCTCTCCTCTTGTAGGAGAATCTACATATTGTGTCAAGGAAGCTTCCAGAACACATGGAGGAAAATCTATCCCATCTAAACACATTACTCTAAGGAGATGCCAATCGATACTTGGGAGATTAAATTCTCCCATCACGACAACTCTGTATTATGCCGGAGTGTGTGATGGGACGGTGTGTAGGGAAATCCACATTTTACATGAAATTTTACGTGAAAATGCAGCGCGTAAAACCGGACTCACGGTCTCCATCGAGAAGTGAGTGGTCAGTGCGGTAGGGAGGGAGCATCAATCACCTTCTGACCCCGGAATGTGTGATGTGACGGTGTGGAGGGAAATCCACTCTGTGTCTCACCCCGGGAGTGTGTGATGGAACGGTGTGGAGGGAGATTCAATCTGTGTCTGACCCCGGGAGTGTGTGATGGGACGGTGTGGAGGGAGATTCACTCTGTGTCTGACGCCGGGAGTGTGTAATGGGACGGTGTGTTTGAAGCCGAACTTTGTCAGGCCCCGGATACTGTGGAGTCATCCTCACATGCTCTCGCACAAACTTCCTCCTCGATTGAGCTCATTTCCAGCAGCTTTGAACCATTGTTTCAGAATTCTATCTTCGCATCATCGTGAGGTTTAAAGAGATAACAAGCGCCTTTCCTGTTGATGCATCCCTGTTAACAACTCTATTCTGTAAATGAGAAACAGACTGATGAGAAACGATCTGACTTTTGCTGACAGAGACATTCTGAACCCACAGAGAGACATCATTTCGTCGGTGATGTAAATAGTCACGGGTACCCTCACTAAAGAGAGATTACCCTGCAACCATCCATTTTTTGCTGGATCGCTCACTGTAGATATCTGGCCTACACCCCAGATTCCAACACCCCAAGTTCAGGAACTTCCCCTCGGCCTTCAAGAAGAGAGTACGGGAGCCTCACGTCCCACACCAACAGGTATAGGAACCGCTAAAACCCCTAAACCATATGTAAATATGTACAGGGGCCTCCGGGCCCATCCCACTGGGTTCAGGGACAGTTATTACCCCTCAACCACTCGGAAGGAGGTACAGGATCCTTTGGACTAACACCGCAGGTCCTGGAAGAGGTATTACCCCTCAACCATCAGGAACGGTTCCAGGAGCCTCAGGACTCACACCACCAGGTTCAGGAACATTATGACCCCTCAACCATCAGAACCCACATCACCAGTGTCTGCAACAGTTATAACCCCTCAACGATCAAGAAGGGGGTACAGGAGCCGTTATTTAAAGAACGCCCTAAAAGTAATCCGGGAAAGTACTGTTCTGTAGGTCTGACGTTTGTAGAAGGTAAATTATATGGAGGAATACTAAGCGATTGGACCTACAAGTATTTGGATAGACATGGACTTATTAGGGAGAGTCCAAATGGCTTTCATTGTGCTTGGTCGTATTTAACAAACCTATTACAGTTTTCCGAGGAGGTTACCAGGAAAGTGGATGAAGAGAAGGCAGTGGATGTTTTCTGCATGGACTTCAGTAAAGCCTATGACAATGTGTTCTATGGGAGCTATGTTGGGAGATTCAGTCGCTAGGTATACATAATGAAGTAGTAAATTGAATTAGATATTGACTCAGAGGGTCAGGCCAGAGAGTGGTAGTGGAGGATTGCTTCTCTGAGTGGAGGTCTATGACTTGTAGTGTGTCAAAGGGATCAGAGCTGGGTCAATTGTTGCTTGTCATCTATATCATGGATCTGGAAGATAATGTGGTAAATTAGATCAGCACATATGCTGATGATACAAAGGTTGGAGATGCAGTGGACAGTGAGGAAGGTTTCCAACGCTTCCAGAGGGATTTCGACCAGACGGAAAAATGGGCTGAAAAATGGCAGATGGAGTTAAATACAGACACGTATGAGGTATTGCACTTTGGAAGGACAAATCAAGGTAGAACATACAATGTAAATGGTAGAGCACTGAGGAGTGCAGTAGAACAGAGAGATTCGGGAAAACAGATACAAAGCACCGGAAGAGTGACTTTCACAGGTAGACAGGGTCGTAAAGAGAGCTATTGGTATATAGGCCTTTATGAATCAAAGAACTGCGTATAAGAGTTAGAATGCTATGCGGAGTTTACATAAGGCATTGGTGAGGCCGAATCTGGAGTATTGTGTGCAGTATTGGTCACCGAATTACAGGAAGGATATTAATAAGGTTGAAAGAGCGCAGAGAAGGTTGAGAAGGATGTTGCGGGGACTTGAGAAACTGAGTTACAGAGAAAGGTTAAATAGGTGAGGACTTTTTTCCTGGAGCGTAGAAGAATGAGGGGTGATTTGATAGAGGTATATACAATTATGATGGGTACAGATAGAGTGAATGCAAGTTGGCTTTTTCCACTGAGGCGAGGGGAGAAAAAAAGCCAGAGGACATGGGTGAAGGGTGAAGGGGGAAATGTTTAAAGTCAAAATTTGGTGGGGGGCTTCTTCACACACAGAGTGGTGGAATTGTGGAATGAGCTGCCAGATGAACTGGTAAATGCGGGCTCATTTTTAACATTTAAGAAAAACTTGGATGAGAGGTTTATGGAGGGATATGTCCCAGGGGCAGGTCAGTGGGACGAAGCAGAAAAATGTTTCAGCACAGCCAGGAAGGGCCTAACGGCCTGTTTCCCTGCTGTAAATTCTATGGTTCTGTCGTTCTAACAGTCTGCAATCTCTCTACAGATCAGTTCCTCCGAATCGATCAACAATTTAACTCCAATATTATCGCAATACATTTCTTATTCCTCATTTGTTCACTTCTATTCATGAAGGAAGAGCAGTAGATGCAGGTTATACGGATTTCAGCAAAGCATTTGTTAAAGTACCCCATGCAAGGCTTATTGATAAGGTAAGGATGCATGGGATCCAAGGGGACTTACTTGGTGGATTCAGAACTCGTTTGCCCATAGATGTGGTTGTCCACCGTGCCTGTAGATGGGTCATATTCTGCATGGAGGTCGGAGATCAGCGGTGTGCCTCTGGGATCTGTTTTGGGATCTTCACTCTTCATGATTCTTTTATAAATGACCTGGGTGGGGAAGTGAAGGGATGGGTTATAAAGATTGCTGATGACACAAAGGTTGGAGGTGTTGTGAATAAAGTGGCGGGCAGTTATAAGTTACAGTGGGAGATTGATAGAATGTAAAACCGGGCTGAGAAATAGCAGGTGGAGTTCAACCCAGATTAAAGTGAAGTGGTTCATTTTGGTAGGTCAAATATTATGGCAGAATATAATATTAATAGTAAGACTCTTGGCAGCGTGGAGGATCAGAGGGTTCTTGTGGCCCGAGTACATTGCACGCTCAGAGCAACTGCACAGGTTGACTCTGTGGTTAACAGGGCATACGGCGTAGTGGCCTTCATAAACCGCGAAATTGAATTTAGTAGCCGAGAGGTAACGTTGCAGCTACTTAGGACCTTGGTCAGACCCCAGTTGGAGTATGGTGCTCAGTGCTGGACGCCTCACCAGTGTGTACCTCAAGAATGGCTGAAAAGAGAGAAATATTTAATGAACATACAGCTGGTGGCTGGTAAAAAAAAAATAAAAAAAATCTTACTAGGAAATGTTTATCAGAGGAGAGCCCAGCCTTAAACGCATGGATGGACATTATAATAGACATTTACAGAATGGAGAAGAAAACAGCATCTGTTACACATAAATTTGAACAATTTGATTCATACTGGGGAAAATATTTTAGCCACATAACACATCATGAGACTGATTTTATTCTCACAATACAATGAATATTTTGTAAAAAAAAATTACTCCCTACTTGTGCATCGTTTTCTCCTTTCGCTTGTTCTTTCTTTACTCTCTGTTGTATAAGTTTAAACCTCAGATAAATATCATGTGGAGATTTGCGGCATATATGTCTATATGATTTCAATGTACAATATCTGAGATACATCTTATGGAAATGTATGTTTGATGGTGAATTTCAATTTAAAAAAAAACAATAATAATAAAAAAAGAAATTGTACCGAGGAGATTCACACGTAAATTTCCTGGATCGGTGAGCATGCTTTATGAAAACAGGTTGAGTTAAATCAGCCTTTTCTCTTTGGAGCGAAGGAGCATGAAAGGTGACTTGATAGGGGAGTATAAGATGATGAGAGGCATTGAACTTGTGCATGGTCAGGGGCTTTTTCCCAGGGCTGAAATGGTTGCCACAAGAGGACACAGGTTTAAGGTGCAGCGGAGTAGGTACGGAGGAGATGGCAGGGTTAAGTGTTTGACGCAGAGAGTAGCGAGTGCGCGGAATGGGCTGCCGGTAACGGTGGTTGAGGCGTATACAATAGGGTATTCTAAGAGAATTTTGGATAGGTACATGGAGCTTAGCAAAATAGAGGGCTATGTGTCGGCCGAGTAATTTCTAAGGTAGCGTCATGTTCGGCCCAAATTGTGGGCCAAAGGGCCTGTGCGGTGTCGCAGCTTTTCTATGTTTCTATGTTTCCAGGCATAAAGCCTCAATTGGGCATGTTGTCTTGTCTGTTCCGATTGTGCTCTGTGGGGATATTTTCTCAGCCCTGTAAAGTCACCCCTCCACCTGTTATTCCTTCCGTTTAATCTCGTCTAAAAGTAGGGAAACCCGAAATATCGTGCTGTTCTGCTTATTCCTCCTACACCCAATTCTCAATAATGGCTGTAAAATCACATTCACTGTGTTGATTCATACCCTCTCAACTGTGCTTCTCAGAAGCTTCATGCTTTCAAATATACGGAGCTCAGGGCACCAGTCGCACGATGCACAACCTTTTGATTCCTGTTTTTTTCTGAGATCTTAACAATATCTCTCTCCAGATCGACTCCGCTATCTACTCTCTGAATCCCATCCTCTTGAAAATCGATTTCAAACACTCTGCCAAAGACTCTCTTTGGAGAGTCTTTTTCTCTTTGGAGCGAAGGAGCATGAAAGGTGACTTGATAGGGGAGTATAAGATGATGAGAGGCATTGAACTTCCCGCTACGATATCACTTCCCCTCCAGTTTATGTGTAAACCGTCTTCCATCTCTTCTGTAGACATCCCACGTTCCTTGGAATAAACGCAATTAATTTTGAAGCCCTCCCTCCTGCACGGTAGCTTAAGCCACCTGCAAAAATGTATGGTCTTCCTATGTCTGGACACACTGGGACGGTTAGTGGTCCTGTCCTTTTATTTAATAGCTAAATCCCTGACCTCAAGCTGCAGAACCACCTTCGCATACATATCGGTTTTATCGAAACATATATGGACCAGGACGTCGAGCTGCTCACTCACCCACTTAAGAATCATAGAATCTTTTTTTTGCTATTGCAGTTAAGCCTCCTTATATTGCACTTAAGTAAACTACATTATTTCAAGGTGTTTGGAGAGGGGTCAATTAACATTGTCATTGAAATCCTGTCAATTCACATCCGACTCTGTCGGGTTATCCACCCTCAAAATTTTTAATTAATTTCGCTGCTTCTGCAGGTTCACATTGGCTTCAATTTTGGGTCCCATTCATAGAAACCATCTATTTCTTCCCTCCACACTCGATTCAGATTTTAGACAATGGAGTTTGAACGGTCTGATGCGCATTAAGGATTTGTGCACTGATAATATATTTAATAGTTTTGATCACCTGTGCAGAAAATATGGCCTTCCACATAAACATTGTTCCGAAAACCTGCAGATTCTTCACTTTGTCAAGGAAAAATCTCCCTCTTTTCCTGATCTACCACCTGCTATGTTCTGGGACAAACTCACTCTTATCTTTAATAACAAAGGGCTGATCTCTGTACTCTACTCACAGCTGACGTCTTTGGGAGTTCAAGATCTAAACAAAACTACGACTAGCTGCGAGGATGACCTTGGTGTGGATCTGGCTGAGGAATATTTGGCAAAAGCACTAAATGAGGCTCATTCCTCATTATCAGGTGCCAGACTCGGACTCATACAATTTAAAGTTCTACACAGTACATTTAAGTAAAGCCAGGCGTGATGACATTTATCCTGGGACAGACGCTGGCTGTGACAGGTGTGAGGTGGTACACATTGGAAGGACAAACTCCAAGGCAAGAGTACAAAGTAAATGGCAGGATACTTGGCAGTGTGAATGAGCAGAGGGATCAATGGGTACATGTCCACAGATCCCTGAAAGTTGCCTCACAGGTAGGTAGGGTGATTAAGAAAGCTTATGGTGTGTTAGCTTTCATAATTTGAGGGGTAGTTTAACAGACGCGATGTAATGATGCAGCTATATAAAACTCTGGTTAGGCCACACTTGGAGTACTGTGTCCAGTTCTCATCGCCTCACTTTAGGAAGGATGTGGAAGGATTGGGAAGGGTACAGAGGAGATTTACCAGAATGCTGCCTGCTTTAGAGTGTATGGATTATGATCAGCGATTAAGGGAGCTATGGCTTTACTCTTTGGAGAGAAGGAGGATGAGAGGAGACATGTTAGAGGTATACAAGATATTAAGAGGAATAGATAGAGTGGACAGCCAACGCCTCTTCCCCAGGGCACCACTGCTCAGCACAAGAGGACATGGTTTTAAGGTAAGGGATGGGAAGTTCAAGGTAGATATGAGAGGAAGGTTTTTTCACACAGTGAGTAGTTGATGCGTGCAATGCACTGCCTGAGTCAATGGTAGAGGCAGATACTAGACAGGTATATGGAAGAATTTAATGTGTGGGGATATATGGGAGGGTGGGCTTGAGGGTCGGCACAACATTTTGGGTCTAAGAGCCTGTAATGTGCTGTAATATTCTATGTTCTATGTTCCTTCTCTCCGACTGGTTTTGTTCATGCATTTTGGTCTTGTCAACGGCTTGATGGTAACTGGGCACTGTTTTTTTAAAATTATCAGTGACGGTTTGGGGGTGACAGTCAGACCTTACCCGCTTATAGCTGTATTTGGTGTGGCAGATGATGTTTTGGGCTTAAATTCAAACCAGTCGGATATGATTTCACTTACATCGCTTTTAGCCCGTAGGAGAATGTTGCTGATCTGGAAATCTGCCACCGCCCCCCATCTTCTGCTGCTTGGCTAGAGGGCGTTTTTTTTCCTGAAATTAGAAAAGATTAAATTCACTCTCAGGGCGTCTGTGAGGAACTTCTATTCGAAATGGGGGCCCTTCTTGTCATATTTTGAGAGTCATATGGTATTACCTACTAGTTGAGGGCATTTAATTGTACTTGGGTAATTGCTTCCCTTTTAACAGGCATGCGGTTTAACTCACAGGGTGTTTGCTGAATTGTAATATGAGTGTAGTCTGGATCATCTGAGATGTTGTGGATGTGTGTGGGGCTTCGTCTTGAAGTAGTGTGGGGGTATAGCTGTGGAATGTCCGTACTTGTATCTGTGAAGTGTTGTATTGTAAATACATTAGCTGCCATTGTATGTTCGGGGGGGGGGGCGGGTGAGGGGAGGTTTGTTTAGGGGTAAGATACAAAAGCAAAATGGAGGAAAATGTAATCCATTATGTATTCTATATTGTGCTTTCCCTTTAGTAAAACATATTATAAAAAAGAATAATAGAAAAGGAATGGCGTGCTGTGAAAAGAGGAAGGAAGGGGAGGGGAGTGGGGCCACAGAAAGGGTGTTCACATTCAGCCGTTGTAGCAGAACGTGTGAGGCACCATTTTCTTGTTCCCTGTCTTTGTTTGGAGTCTGTTTCAACGCCGAAATCCAGTGACCCTTGGCCAGGAGTCACAGTCAGAGCGAGAATCCCTCCATACAATCCCATCACACACTCCTGGAAACATAAACTGAGTCACGCTCCCTCCGCAACGATCCATCACACACCCCCGGGATCATAAACAGAGTGCAACTCCATCCATATTGTTTCCACACGCACTTCGGGGTCACACAGAGTGAGGCTTCGTCCACACCGTCCAAGCGCACAGTTCCTGGGTCTGATAACCAGCGAAGCTCCGTATATATTATCGCATCACATTCCTGGGGTCGGATATGTGAAGTACCTCCCGCACCATCGCAGCACACCCTACCGGAGTCAGCAAAAGTACGTAACCCACTCTCTCCTCCGTTCTCCCCACTCACCAATACCCAGCTTTTCGGCTTTCCAGTAGTTTTGAATCGTGTATGTCTCTCAGAGATGGTGTCTGCGAGTGTGTGAGCGGATTGTCTGCTGCCGTTAGAGGAAGGAAGGGGAGGAGAGAGGAGGCCAGGGAAAGGGTGGTGACAATACAAACACAGATGCGAGTGGTGCGGAATCACGTGACCGGCCTGTGCATGCAGAGTTGTGGAGAGATTCAGATCCTGGCGATCGATATCCATGGTACGGGCTGAGGTGAATCACCAGCCATCATCGCCCCCTCATACTCCCACAATTGCCTGTGTCACAGAGTGGAAGGAGAGTGGAGGAACGACGTAGATGGGGAGCGTTTAGCGGCTGGAGTGTAACAGGGGGGGCGGGGCGTCTGGGCACGTACGCGATGCTTGAGACGGCAAAGTGTGCAGGAGAGGGTCAAGGAGACTGGGCTGCTTGTAGGTGTGGGATGGGTGACGGAGACGGGAGTGGGTACTGCAATCTGTCTGACGGTGACTGGGAATAGTGCAGGAGTAGGGTGACGGAGTGGGGGAGTGGTTATGGAGAGGAAGGGTGTTATGCATACGGGGAGGTCTGTATTCGAGTTACAGTACAGGGTCTGACTGTGTTGGTTTCGTTGAGTGGTGAGATCCTGCTGTGGTGCAGAACCTGTCAGTGTGTCAGTGTCACGATGAGAAGCGTGTTCATGACAGATGTGGGTGGTGGCACTGACACCGAAACACGTTCAGTGTCCCATTGAAGAACGTCTCCGTGTCACAGTGAGGGTTGTGTGTTTCGTTCATAGCTTATGCAAACGGTACTGTCCCACTTGCAATCAAGTCTCACTAATATGTACCGTGTCTGGCTTACAGGCGTTGACCCCTGACCTGAGCGCATCGGCCCTTCAAACAATACTTTCCGCATTGAAACGTACGTTGCTCAGAACATGAGCCTCAGCAGGCTCCACTTTTTGCTTCTTGCCTTTTTCTGAAACCTTAGCAACATCTGACCCAGCAACCACTCAACTAACTGTAATGGCTTTTTTTATGTACACGTCCTTCAACTCTAGTTTGTATCTCCACTCTCCCCTTCTAATGGCAAACTTTACCTCTGGGATATTAGTTCGATTCCAGTTCAGGTGTAAATTGAGAGAGTTGCTCATGGGAGAGGCAATGAAGGAGCTGAGCAAGGTGGGGGCGAGGTGGCGCGGCCTCCAGGCAGGAGTCTGTGCTGCCCCTCAGTGTTCGCTCGGCAGAATACAATCTCTTCGTGATTATAGATTACCATGGCATTCAAAATGCCCAGGGGGTCTCAAGCTGCAAAAATGTGTATGTGTGTGTGTGTGTGTGTGTGTGTGTGTGTGTGTCTGTGTGTGTGTGTGTGTGTGTGTGTGTGTGTGTGTCTGTGTGTGTGTGTCTGTGTGTGTGTTTGTGTACATAATGCGTGAATGTACTTACTGATATCCTATATATGCTTGCTATCTTTACATTTCATACACATTATGTGAGCTTCAACCCTAACTCTTCAGCCACATTTAACCTGAATGTGCTTTCGTATTTTGGCCACACTTGCTCATATATAAGTGGGGTGAACCGACTCCCTTTTCTTACCTCTATACTGGTGACGATAACGACCGCATACCATTGAGGAATTTCGTACTCGTCCACAGTATCTCTTTTCCGTTCCCAAAATAAAGACAACACTATGGACACAGCTCGCCAGATTTCACCCCCTATTCCTTCTGTGCCACCTGACCGGTGAGACGTTCACCTGCTTGGTCATTTGCACGTCTCTCCTCCCATCCTGAAGTATCCAAATTGGTCTACCTGTTATTGAGCGGGTTGGCCACAAGGGGTCTCTGCACTGGTTCCTGCAGTTTAACCTCTTCCTGTCCGTCACCCAGTTTCCTGTACCCTGCACCGTGGGTGTAAATCGCTCTGTATATGTCTTCCTAATCTTCCCCTCAGCTTCCTGAATGCTCCCCAGTTCATTCATTTCCAGTTCCAATGCTGTTCCGCAGAGTGTCACGGCAAGATGCGTGTGGGTGTCACAGTGTGGGGTCGCTTAGTGTGCCGTCGGGGTTCGGTCCATGTCATGGTGAGTGGTGTGTGGGTGTCACAGTGACAGCTGTGTGGCTCGCTCACTGCCGATGCTGTCTGTGAAATGGTTGTTCTCTGTGTTTCACAATCTATCGTCAATGTCCTTGAGATTGTCAATCTACCTCACCCCCTTCTCTGCCCACTCGATGAGTTTAATCCTGTGTTTTTGCCCCTTGTGCAGAGCAGTGAACGTAAATCACCGAACAGAACGAACCCTTCAGCCCACAATATTGTGATATACCTATTGAGGTAAATCACTTCTGACTGCACAACAAACATCTCCCAGAATTCCCTTCACTTTAACGTCCCCGTAAAAGAGGCACATGAAACCCATCTCCCTGAGTTTGTCAATGAATCTCATGTGACTAGTAAAGCTGCCCCTCAACTTTGAATACTTCCCGCTTCATCACGATTAATACAACCGAAACCGGGAATGTTGAGCTGACGCTCCTGCCCGCCCTGCAACGGCGTCTCACTAGTGTCTACAATATCAGAATTGCAGCCATTGACCCCTACCCTGAGCTCATCGGACTTCCGTACAATACTTCCTTCATTGAAACGGAGACAGCTCAGTTCATGAGTCCCAGCAGGCTCAACCTTCGGCTCTCTCACTTTGTCTGTGGTCTTAACAACATCTGTCCGAACAACCACTTTTGGCATTATGTTTTTCATTCCCCTCCATCTCTAGTTCAATCCCCACCCCTCCTCCTGTTTGATGTCAGAACGTCCCGCTGGGATATTAGTTCCAGACCAGTTTAGGTGTAAACGGAGAGATTTGCTCAGTGGCTCAGAAAAGGAAATGGCTGCGCAACGTGAGGGCGCTGCGGCGCGGCCTCCAGGCGGGTGCATGTGCCGCCACCTAGTGTTCGCTCGGCAGAAGACAACCTCTGTAGGTGTCCGATCAAAATACCATCCAGGAATCTCTCAATCGCACACAGAACCTCTTTTCTAATCGCCGAAAAAGTGAATCCCTCTCCCAACAGCATACCTGATCTCTCCCTCCCTCTTCCCTTCTGAACCACAGAGACAAATTGCTTGCCAGGAACCGGACCTGAGATATTTCCCTGTACTTGTACTTTTGACGCCCCCGCCCCCCCATCCAAATGCATACAAAATTTTAGTCCTGTTACTGAGGGGGTTGGCCACAGGGGGAACTCTGCACTGCGCCTGGCTGTTCAACCTTTTTCATCAGCCTGACTGTTTCTTGGTTTCAGGTGACCCGCACATTCGGTCTAACTTCCTCACAAAAAGTCCTCCCTATCAGCCCGAATGATCCAGTTACTCTTCCAATCCCTTTCTTACAGGTGAAGTTGTCAGAGACACTTAACGTCTCCCTGCTCTCCCACGTCCTGCAAGAGGAGCATTTAACTCTGCGACCAGGAGTGCCTAATGTTCTAACGGTGCAATTATAAATGAAACAATAAATAAACTAAAAACAAATCCAACAACAGTAGCCCATGTCTGATCTTAACTTTCCATTGCTAATGAACACGCCTCTCTGATTGGCTTTTGTTCAAACAAACGTGAGGCGCTGTTCACTGTTCAAGGCGCTGTTCAAGTGAATTGAACACACTTCAATTCCCGCTCCCGATCTCTGATTGGAGGCTGTCGCAACGCCCTCAGAGTATGAGTGTATAACTCTGGTTTTCGGCCACAGAGTGGGGATACATCCAAAATATCCCATCAGAAACTCCTGAGGTCAGGCACCGAGTGATGCTCCCCAAGCAACGATGCGTCACACAGTGTCGGGGATAGAAAAGCCGTAAAGGTCCCTCGGCGCTCCCATCTCACACAACAACTTAAGTAGGAGTGAAAAACACATCTTCTGAGACGAACGCTGAATGAAACCCATTCCACACCGACCCATCACACATTCTCGGCATCAGACACAAAGTGAATCTCCCTCCAGACCGTCAAATCACACAATCACGGGGTCAGACACAGACTGAATCTACCTCCGCACTGTCCCATCACACACTCCTGGTGTCAGACAGAGTGTGAAACTCCCTCCACACCATCCCATCGCATACTCCCGGGGTCAGACACAGAGTGAATCTCCCTCCACACCGTCCCATCACACACTCCCGGAGTCAGAAACAGAGTAAATCTCCCTCCACACCGTCCCATCACACACTACCGTGGTCAGACACAATCTAATCTTCCTCCTCACCGTCCCATTAGCCACTCCCGGAGTCAGAAACAGAATCTTCCTTCACACCTTTCCCCGAATCATTTCTTCCTGAGTGATTCCGTCCAATCACACAATCATGGTTCTGATATTCTCTGTACTTTCAGCATCCCACCCCATCCAAATCTTCTCATGCGTCTGTAATTCCCTTCATTCCATTCTGATACTTGTATCTGTGACAACATCACGGAGAGAAGTATTAATCCAATCCTACGTTTTCATTTAAAAGACTTCTGGCTGTTCGCCCTCACACTTAAGAACCCTGACTCACTACCAGAGATATGACTACCGTAACCTTACTCTTTTAGGTGGTCCTCCGCCCTCACCCTGCCAGAATTCAAAAGTGATATATCTGTTGTTCACGGGTATAGCCACAGGGGTTCTACGCACTGGTTCCTTAACCTCTTACCCCTCCCTGGCTGTCACCCAATTTCCTCGGTCCGGCACCTTGGGTGTAACCACCAGTCGCCGGGCCCGGATGATGTGCACCCTAGGTTAATGTGGGAGGCGAGGGAGGAGATTGCTGATAGCTGGGGATAATATTTGCATCATCAACAGGGATATAGGAGAGGTTCTGGAGGATTGGAGGATTGCGAATGTTTTCCTGTATTCAGGAAAAGAAGGACAGATAGACCAGGAAATTGTAGACCAGTGAGTCTAACCTCAGCGGTTGGTCAGTTGATGGAGAAGATCCTCATCGGCAGGATTGATGAACATTTGGAGAGTATAATACGACAAGGAATAGTCAGCATGGCTTTGTCAAGGACAAGTCGTGTCTTACGAGTCTGAATGAATTTTTCTGAGGATGTGAGCAAACTTGTTGATGAAGGAGTAGCAGTAGATGTAGTGTATATGGATTTAGGCAGGCATTTCATACGGTATCCGATGCATGTTGGTGGTGCTGTAGACGGTGTGGAGGGCTGTCAGAGGTTACT